>NW_006400081.1:232529-244302 GCF_000299155.1 Elephantulus edwardii | reverse complement strand
GAACAGGATTTTATGTTTCTGTATGTGTATATATATTGTGTGTATATATGTATGTATATATATTGTATATATATACACGCACACACACCCCCCCCATGGACCACCAAGAAAACAAATAGGTCTGCCTTAGAGAGAATGAAACCAAGTGTCTCCTTGGAGGCGAGGATTTTGAAGCTCCCTCTCACATACTTTGGGCATATGGCCAGGAGGGACCGGTCCTTGGAGAAGTACGTCATGCTTGGAAGAGTGGAGGGACAGTGAAGATGAGGAAGACTCTGGATATGATGGGTTGATACAGTAACTAGAGCAATGGAGTCAATGAGACTGGCTCAGATCAGGGCAGGCTTCAGAGCTGTTGTACATAGGGTCACTATGAGTAGCAGGCAATTTGAAGGCACATAACAACAACATAGTTTGTTGGTTTTGTGTGCCTTTGAGCCAGAACCAACTCATAGCTAACCTTCCAGTGAGTTTTCAGAAGCAGTTAATCACATGGAAGGACATTTTCCATCCTTCTCCCACAGAGCAGCTGGTAGATTTGTGCATGCCTTTGTGTTGGCAGTCCAGCTCCTTATCACTATGCCACCAGAGCTCCGTGTGTGCAGGTAAAACTGTAGAACCTATTTCCACAGAATTTTATCTGTATATATAAAGGACTTAACTAGATAATACTAAACTGCTTATGTTTTGTTAAAGTTCCTCTTTCTTACCTTTATTTCCAGAAAGCAAAGATAAGCATGAAAACCTGAAGAATGAAAACTAGGCATGTGGCCACACCCACAAAATTCAGCTGAAGGAAGTGACATCGTTCTGATATTGTTTCATCTTGACCTCTTGTATAATCCTGTGTCCTCTAGACAGTTTACTGATTGTTGAAATTTACTATATATTCATATTATAAGATGCAGTAAACCAGTGGAGAATTTTGACACCTTTCCTTTTTGTAAAAGTAAACGGTATACCAATAGAATGAAAAACCCCTGTATAGAAAGCAGTATCTGCATTCATTCTGAATATGCTAAACATTAAACTAAGGTTTTCTTTTGTGAGAATATGCCTTGTCATAGCAACACACCTTTCTACTGACAACCAGTATTTCACATCACTGCATTTAGATGTACTGGTCAAATGTTGTTTCTGATGAATTCTTTGTATCTGTTTCATGTCTACCATAAATTTTCCATTTTGAAATTCAAGTACCATTTCTATAGTGTAACCAATGCATTCCCAACTCTTCGGTTGTTCCCCATAACCCAGTATTCCTGAAATAGGATTATTATGGTTTTTTTATTCAAGTCAGATAACAGACAGAGAGGTGGGAAAGCTTAGTAGGAGATAAATTATTTCCTAATAAGTTATCTAATATAGGAAATAATCATATTTTTAAGTTTAATGAAAGTTCAGAATAGGCCCTATGTGGCGTAAAAAGCTAAAATGCAGGAGAAATAAAGAAGAGGAGAGATGTGCCTATTTACAGTAATGTTCACTGTTACCTTTCACAGAAAATAGGTATCCTGATATTATGAAGGAATTTAAATAAATTATGCTCGTAAAACTTACAAGCATCAGTAATGACTGGCAAACAAAGTCCTGGGGTGAATGGACAAGTACATAGAACACATTGCTTAAGTATAGCTGCTTGAATATTTTGATAAGTTTGTGATTCATGGGAGGACGGCAAGTGATAAAAACCGTGAAATGAAGATGTCATGATGTATTACCTGAAGGAACTGAGGAAAGGATTTTACTTTGAAATGGGGGGAGGGGATCTCACATCTTTCTTAGTGTTCTTTAAAAGTCAACTCATTTTAGTCTCAAAGATGCATTGTGGTGGGTTTTGTCTTGCATTACTAGATTTTTTTAATTGCCTCTTAATATTTATTGGGTGTCTTGGTTAAGAATAGAGGTAGAAATTATTATTTCATAGTCTTCCTCTCCTGTTCAGTACCTTCATTGTGTATATTACCACACTTTGATGAAGTAATAAGGCGTTTAACAAAGATCGCTATGTGCAATACTGTATTTAGTGTTTCTATTTCCATTTTTCTAGAATGTTAATTTGTATGAAAATAAAATAAATAATAAAATATTTGTATGACTGCTATATGCATAATTTTAAGACTACTTATAAAATGCAGCTCTTAACATTGAAGGAAAAAGAGCTGAGTAAGTTGGAATAACCGCAATTAAGGGTTTGGTTGGTTTTGATGTTGTGGTGGTTTGTTTTCAGCTTTTATTTCAAGTTTAAAAATTTTTAAACATTGTTGTTCTATGCCGTAAAGTTGCCTATGACTCATAGCGACCCTATATACAACATCCCTAAACTCTGCTCTGTCCTGTGCCAATCGCACCATCTCCGACACCCCCACCTCGATTACCACAGTCACTGAATTAACCCATCTCATAGAGGGTCTTCCCCTTTTGTGCTGTCCCTCTACCCTCCCAAACATGACATCCTTCTCCAAGAACTGGTCGCTCCTTGCAACATGTCCAAAGTATGTCAGACGAAGCTTCAGAATCTTTGCCTCCAAAGAGCAGCCTAGTTTAACCCTCTCCAAGATGAATGTTTGTTTTCTTAGCAGTCCATGGTATTCAATACTCTTCTCCAGCACCACAATTCTAAGGCACAAATTCTCCTTCTGTCCCCCCAGTCATTGTCCAACTCTCTGACGCATAACAAGTAATTGCAAAGACCGTAGCCTGTATCAGACGTACCTTAGTCTCCAGAGTGACACCATTGCTCTTCAGTACTTTGGGGAGGTCCCTAACAGCAGACTTTCCCATCACAAAACATCTTTTTTTTTTTTTTACAAAACTTCTTTTAATTTCGAGCCATTGTTGTTGTTTGGTGCCGTCGAGTCGTAGACGACTCATAGCAACTCTATGAATGATAGGCCTGAGCACTGTGTACATAGAGTTTCTGGAGGCAAGCCATTTCAGAAGTGGATGCCGCTCCTGCTTCCAGGCTTGTTTTAGTTGGGAAGCTCCACCAAACACTGTCCACCATGGGTAACCATTACCATGTTTGGCACATCAGTGTCACAGTGTTCTGCATCACAGTAACCACGAGTTACCTCTGTACAGCAATGCACAGAAGAGTGCTATACCACCTAGAAGAATGTTTGACTGGAAAACAATTTTAATCTGGCCTGAGGAGTGGTGGTTCTAGCCATTAGGCATTTAATAAAGGCATATTTTGAAAGATAAATAATCATTATGCTACTTTGAAATAGAATTTATAAAAGACTGACATTTTCCACACACAGTTTTAAGAAATAAGCATTATCTTTTTATGAATACCAGTGTATTAATATAGGAGCAGTCAGAGAATACCAGAAGAATGTCCATATGTGCTTTATTGTTATGCAAAGGCATTTGACTATATGCATTACTTTAATATATACTTTGTTTTATGTTATTGTTAGGTGCCATTGAGTCGAGTATGGCTCATAACAACCCTATGGACAACAGACTTGATCTCTGTCCTATCCTGTGCCATCCTCTTCATATCTAATACACTGGAGCCCATTCCTGCAGTCACCATTTGTCAGTCCATCTCATTGAGGATATTGTGCGAATAACTGTACATTTAAAAAGGTATTAAGCTAGATATTTTCCAAGAATTTAGTATCAAGTTGAGGAGACAAGATTGTAAAGCAGTTGTTGCAGTATTTTAATGTATAATCCAGATAGTACAAAAGGACAGATCTATTGAGGTGAGTATGGAGTTAGGCAAGTGTAAAGGGAGAAGAGAAACCCACATGGAAATAAAATGCTCAGAGACTCATGGAGGGCAACATATTATTGGGAGTTACAATTAGTTCAGGTTAGAAGGAAACAAAGAATGAAGAAGGATAAAAATTGTTCTGGAGACATAAGAGGGGATCTTGTGGTATGAAATTTAGAGTTCTTATACTTTGAGATCAAGGAGTAATCTGTGTCCTCAACATCCTCTAAGCCCTTGTTATTCATATTGTGAAGTAATGGACCAGCGGGATGAAATACCTCCTTCCGTCTGCTCTAAATGCAGAATCTGCAAAGATTCTCCAATATTTGGTGGTGAAGCTTTTCCAAGAGAGTAAGTAGATGAGGGAAACAACAACAAAAAAACTATTGAACTATGAAATAGTCTACCATGGTCAAGAAATAGTTCTACATAGAGAATTCATCATTCATTTGTATTCTGTACTGTGGTATTTTATATGTTGTGATGCTGGAAGCTGTATTTCCATATTGGGAGCCATGGTTGGGATTAAAGGTAAAGATCATAGAGCTGGTTGGGTGTGTTGTGTTTTTGTTTGTTGGGGTTTTTTTTTGCTGGTTTATTTACAAAGTTCTAATACATTGTTTTACACACTTGACCTTTCCCATTTCCTTCACCACACCCCTCCACCCATGAAATTGTGTGACCTATGACTAATGCCCATTGCCCGCCCATCCTCACCCCTCTCTCTCCCCTCCCTTTGATCCTCATACTCATTTGCAATAATATCCTTATACAGTATTTGTCCTTATGGGACTGAGTTCACTTGGCATAATGCTCTCCAATCCCTCCCAAGTTAGTGATTTAAAAAGTCATTGCTCCTGCGTGCTGAATAGTATTCCATCATGTGAATATACCATAATTTCTCAATCCATTCGACACCAGTTCTGGAAGGGGACAACAGTCTTCCTGGTTTGCCATTCAGATACTTTGGGGAAAACACTGCTGTCGGCCCTCGGCCTTGCAGGCCTCCTGCCAAGAAAGAAGCACACATATACAGGTCCCTCACAAAACATTGCCATACTCTAAGTCACTATATCGTTACAATGATTGAACATCTACTAAGAAAAGACTCACTTAATGTCAAGAATGGCCCTGTCTGATTCAGTCATGGTGAAAAAACAAACTAGCCCTTCTCCTAAAAAAGCAAACCCAATGAATACCCCCATAGAGAGAACCAGAAGAAGTACATTGACGTGGAGTTACAGAAGAAGTTGGAAACTATGGAAGAAACTATTAAGAGAGTAAATACCCCAGAGACAACAATCCAGAAAAAATATATTGATAAGGAGCAACTTCAATAGCTATGGGGGGGGGGGGAATGAAAAAGATGAAAGAAAAAATTAATAGTATAGATAAGAGGTACAAGAACTTGAAAAAATCATCACAAGTTAGAGAGTGCACAGCCAACCAAGTATTGGAAATATAAAAAATAAGCATGAAAATACAATCCAGAATATTAAGACCAAATTGGTAGAAGTGTCCAACATGCTGGTAGGACAAAAAAGGTACAACTGAAGAGAGGAACAGAGAATCAGTGAGGTGGAATACAAGAGTCTCCCTGAAACATACTAGAAGAAAAATCAGAGATGAGATGAAAATGAAGAATCATGTGGGATGAAATGAAAAGAAGCAACATATGTATAATTCAAATTCCAGAACATGAGAGTGACAGAAATCTCAGAAAATTGTGGTAGAAGTTGTTGTTATGTGCCGTTGAGTCGCTTGCAACTCATAGCGACCTGATGTATAACAGCCCTAAACTCTACTTTGTCCTGTGCAAATCACACTGTCTCTCATTCTCATCCCGATTACCCCAGTCACTGAATAAATCCACCTCATAGAGTACTAAAAGAAAACTTCCCAGCTATTTTAAAGAATGAGGAAATCCACACCCAAGAAGCACAGCAAACACCAAATAGATTAGACCCAAAAAGAAAAACATCAAGACATATTATAGTCAAATTCTCCAAATTAAAAGATAAGGATAAAATACTAAAAGCAACATGAGAAAAACAGTCACCTACAAAGGGGAAACAATTAGATTAAGTTCTCATTTCTTAGCAGAAACCATGTGAGCTATAAGACAATGAGATGGCATATACAGAAAGTTGAAAGAAAAGAATGCCAGCCAAAGACCCTATATCCTGCAAAGCTCTCCATTAAATATGGTGAAGAAATTAGGTCCTTTGCAGAAAAGAAGGAACATATGGAATTTGTGAAAACAAGATCAAAACTATAAGAAATTTTAAGTGAAGTACTTCACATGGAGACACCAAGGGAAAGTGGATGAAGCATAGTAACTAGAAACAACAGAAAAAGAAGCACAACAAAATGGCAGTGGTAAAACCTGACCTGATCATAATCACACTTAATGTGAATGGACTAAACTCACCAATTCAGAGAAAATGAGTACCAGAACAGAATGGATGCAAACAAACAAAAAAACCCATCAATATGTTTCCTAGAAGAGCTACAACTAAAAAAGAGAAAGACATTAAAAATAAAGGCTGGAAAAATATCTACCAAACAAATGGCATCCACAAAAAAGCAGGGGTGAAAATAATAATCTTTAACAAAATAGACTTCAGGATGAAAAAAAATCACCATAAAAGATAAGTAAAGGGACTATATAATGATTAAAGGCACAGATTAGGATGATATAACATTGGTCAATACCTATGCATCAAATGATGCTGTTGTGCCCTGGAGTCACCTGTGACCCATTGTAACCCTATGTACAGCAGCTCTGAACCCTGCCCTGTCCTGCTCACTAATTCCAACACACCAACTCCATTGCCCCAGTTACTGTATCAATCCATCTCATGTGGGGTCTTATTCTCCTCCGCTGTCCCTCCACCCTTCCAAGCATTATGTCCCTCTCCAAGGACTGGTCTCTCCTGGCCACATGCCCAAAGTATGTGAGACAGAGTTTCAAAATTCTAGCCTCCAAGGAGAAACTTGGTCTCAACCTCTCCCAAGACAGACCTATTTGTTTTCTTGTCAGTCCAAGACTCTTCTCCAGCACCACAATGTGAAGGCATCAATTCTTCTTCTGTCATCCTTAGTCATTGTCTAGCTATCTGAAGCACAACAAGTAATTACAAAGACCATAACTGATGAAACCCATAGCGTCCCTTTTCAGCAGGAAGTAGCTAAGAGAATACGCCATCCCCTTTTCCTTATGAATCAGGGTGAAGTCTCTCTCAGGGAGGAGTGATAGGGAATGGCAAAGGACACACTGACAAAGGAGATTAATCAGAACTGACTTTGACAAGCACTGTGGCAATTGGACAATTAAAACAGACATTCAGATGGCGGGGGAAGAAGAACAAACTGGGGAGGAGGGTAAAGAGAATGGTGCAGCAATGAAGGAATGAAAACCCAAAATCCCTGTAAATGTTCAGTAAAACTAATAAAATTTAATAACAATTTAAAAAAAAGACCATAACTGAGATTAGGCGCACTTTAGTCTCTGAACTGACATCTCACTATTTTGCTGAATAGGTGAGTTGACTGAGAACATTGTTCATAAGCTGATCATCTGATTTTGGAGTTTTCCTCTAAAAGGCACAAAACTTCATTATTGATGAGTTTAGTCCACAAAACTGTCACAAAACTTCTAGTTAATAATGAATGCAAGATAAAAGTTTTCATTTTTGCTGTGTGTTCCTTTTAGCTCATTTTTATTTTTTCCCTTACGATACTTCCTTTATACCACTTGTTCTTTTCACTCATACTTCCTCTACACCACTTATTATTTCACTTTATTATTTAATAGGCAATTAAATCATTTGAATTGGTGAGTAAGTTTAATTAAGTTAAATAGGGTTACAATTGGTTCACAGCTGTCATGTGCCTTTAAGTCAGAACCAACTCATAGTCTTCATATTTTTTAAGCAAATTATTGTTAAGTTCATAATTAGCCTGTAAAGTTCCAGGGTAGATGAAGAAATACAGTCTACTCTCACACTGCCTTCCAGCACATGGGAATATACAATACAGATTGTATATTCTTTGGCTTCTAAAAAAAAAAAGTAAAAATCAAACTCAAACATACTATCATAAAAACAAAAAGATAAGGTGTAAATGGCAAAGTAAATATGTGGATAATTCTTAAAGTTTCAAAAATTGAATTTCCAGCCTTTATTAAATACTCAATAACTTTATATTAAGTGTCTCCTCTTGATAAATTAGCAGTTGTATTCTTTTAAAAATCCACGATGTTAGATGCAGAATGTACCAGTAGCAAAAAATGTGCAGATGAAGGGGGCAGTTTGGAAGATGCCTAGTTTGTTAAACAATAGCTAGTTAATAGTACATGAAAATAAAATCTTGCTCAAAATTATTAAAAAACATCTTGAACAGTATATCGTCAGGAAACTACCAGAAATTTAAGCTATATTTAGAAAGAGTTATGACATGAAGGATATTATTGCTGCTGTCAGATGGATCATGGGATGAAAATATTAGAGTACGAAAAGACCAATTACTTATGTTATTGATTATGTAAAGGTGTTTTGCTGTGTGTATAACAACCACTTAAGGAACATAATAAGAGGAATGGGAATATCATAATACTTAATTGTGCTCCTGAAAAACCTACACATGTACAATGAAGCTGTTTGAACAGAACAAGGGAATGCTGAATGGTAAAAAAAAATAATAATAATGGAAAACTGCGTCAGGGTTGTATCCTTTCTACATGCTTATTCTGTCTTAATGCTGAGCAAATTACTGGAGAAGCTGGACTATATGAAGAAGAATGTGGCATCAAGATTTGAGAAACACCAAAAACCAACCTTATGCAGATGATACAACCTCCCTTGATAAATTGATGAAAACTTAAAGCACTTATTGCAAAAGATCAAGGACTACAGCCTGCATTATAGGCACATTTCAACATCAGGAAAACAAAATTCTTCACCACTGGAGCAATAGGAAACATCATGAAAGATGGTATAAAGATTGAAGTTGTCAACAATTTTTTTTTGGTCCACAATCAATATCCTTGGTAACAAAAGACAAGAATCAAAGGCCATTTGGGGAAAACTGCTGTCAAGGACCTCTCCTAAGTTCTAAAGAGCAAAGATGTCATTTTAAAGACAAGGTGGGCCTTATCCAAGTCTTGGTACTTTCAATTGTTTCCTATGCATCAGAAAGTTGAATAATAAATAAAGAAGACTTTCAGTGATGCCTTTGAATTGAGGTTTTGACAAAGAGTTATAGCTCAACATCAAGAAAACAAAACTCCCCACCCCAGGGCCAGCAGTCAACATCATGATAGAAGGAGTAAGGATTAAAGCTGTCAATTATTTCCACTTGCTTGGATCAACAATCAATATTCTTGGTACCAGCAGTCAGGAGTTAAGAAAATGTATTGTAGCCTGTGTTTTACTGCCTGCTTCCTCCTTGGTCATTCATTAACTTTGGGAAACAAAATGTTGTCTGGCCTGACCACATACTACCCTTAAACTCAGGCAAACGGGGACGTCCTGGGCTCCTCAATAGAGGTGAGAAGCCACTTCTAGAAGGGAACAGTGGTCTTCCTCCATGCTCACTCAGGTACTTTGGGAAACAAACTGCTGTCAAAGAGAGCACAAATATATAGGTGCTTCTCAAAACATTGCAGTGGATCCACATGGACATTTGAGAGGCGCCAGAGGTGCAAGCATCAGCGGGTGCAGCAAGTGTCAGTGGGGTACAGCGAACCTCTACGGGAGCAGCGAGCCTCTATGGGGAGCAGCAAGTTACAGTGTGGAGCAGCAAGTGATAGCATGGAGCTGTGAGCCTCTGCAGGACCCACCCACCAGGAGCAAGCAGGACAGCAGGAAATTGAATGAGGTCTCCCCCGCACTCACCTCCCGTGTGAATCTCTGTGTGTGTCTCCCTCCCTCACCCAAGTGTGTGTCTGTGCATGCACCCACCCTATGAGCATTTGCTTGTGTGCCTGCCCAACCTTCCTCTGGAGCAGTGACATCAGATCAAGAAACAACTATCATCTCAGGCACAAAACATTCTACCACAGCAATGTCCCTGAAGAAGCAGACTGCCATACTCCCCACAAAAGCCCAAGCAAAATAACACTCTCCAAAAGAGACACAGTAGCAATGGATTTCCTGAAGCCAAAAAGTCTGATGGAACTTTCTGACGCAGAATTCAAATGAAAAATCATGGAGTATTTTCAATGAGTGAAAAACAAACTTTTAGAATTACAGGACACTGCAAGCAAAAATCAGGAGGAGCTTAAAAAAATCCAAAATAATGCAGATAAAACTAACATTGCTTTTGCTTTCTTCATGGATGGTATCTTTGATATCAACGCACAACTCATCCGATCTTCAATCTGAATGACAATGTCTTTGATCACTGGTGTTCAATGCCTCAAATCTATTCCCAAGATGATCTTGAATCTTTTCCTTCTGAATTTCAAGAAGGAAATTTCAATAAGATCTTGAAATTCAGATGGAAAAGATTAAAAAACGTATTTCATTTTCTTTGGCATCAGATTAAACTTGCATATATGCAATTGATGGTCTGACCCACAGACCACATCTGGTCTAGTTTTGACTGACAATATTGTTTTGCCAATGATTTTTTTCCATAGATGTAGTAAATCAGATTCCTATGCAGCCCATCGGGTGAAATCCATGTGGAAAGTCTTCATTTGTGTTTTTTAAAAAGGTGTTTAGAATTCATAAATCATTGAAAATAACAAAATTCTATTATTCTATTTTCAGCCTCATTTATATTACCAAGCCCATTTTCCCAACTACTATTCCTTCTCCATTATTTCCAACTTTTGCATTCCAATCACTAGTTATCATTAACACATCTTGATAGCTTGTTGGTCCATTTCAGACTGCAAGATTTGGCAAAAATTTTAAATTTCTTTCTTTTTGGCTCTAGATGTAGGAGCATGTATTTGTATAATATTCTTGTGAATGGGCCTTTCTTGTATGCATATGGATGCCACAACGTTGTATTTCAGGATAGAACTTGAAATTGATTATTTTATTATTAATGCAACACCATTCTTCTTCTGTTTTTCATTCCCAGCATAGTATGTCGTTGTTGTTATGTGCTATTGAGTTGCCTGCGACTCATAGCGATCCTATGTACAATGGCCCTAAACCCGTTTCTATCCTGTGCTAATCTCACTGTCTCCAAAACATTACCCCCATTACACCAGTCACTGAATCAATCAATCTCATCAAGGGTCTTCCTCTCTTGCAGTGTCCCTCCAACCTCCCAAGCACAACACCCTTCTCCAAGGACTGGTCCCTCCTTGCAATGTGTCCAAAGTATGTCAGAATCCTTGCCTCCAAGGAGCAGCCTAGTTTCACTCTCTCCAGGATGAACGTGTTTGTTCTCTTAGCAGTCCATGGTATATTCAGTACTATTCTCCAACACTGTAGACTAAAGATGTCGAGTCTCCTATCAGTCCTAATGATTGTAATCACTTGCTATGCATCAGAGAGCTGGACAAAAGACCATGGCCTTTATCAGGCACACCTTAGTCTCCAGATTGACATTGTTGTTCTTCCATACTTTCGAGAGGCCTCTGACAGCCTGAACTTCTTCCTTCATCAACACAGGCTCTTGCTCATATGTTGTTTCATAAAATTCTTCTGTGTCCATCAATTCCTTTTGGTAAAATGATTCTGTATACTCTTTTTTAATACTTCCTTGATCTTTTAATATTCTACCCAAAGCATCCTTAAGTATTGCAACTCAAGACTTGTATTTGTTCTTCAATTCCTTCAGCTTAAGAGATGCTGAGCAAGTTCATCCCCTTCAATTTTCTGACTATAGCTATTTGCACATTTCATTATAATAATTTCATTTGTCTTCCCTCACTGCCCTTCGAAATTTCATTCAGGTCCTTAATATCTTGATTTCTTCCCTTTGCTTTGGATTCCAGGCACTCTAGCACAATATTTCGAGTCTCTTCTGACATCCATTTTGGTCTTTTCTTCCTGCTCTGTCTTTGTAATGACCTTTTCTTTC
>NW_006400081.1:217421-229204 GCF_000299155.1 Elephantulus edwardii | reverse complement strand
TAATTTTTATTTTATTATTTTTGTGTGAGTGTACCGTCAAATCAGATCTGACTGGTACAGGAGGAGATTGTCCCTCCTTCCCCGGCAGAGCATCTGGTGGCTTCGAACCGTGTGCCTCTGGGATTGTAGTTGCAGCTCCTTACCACTAGGCCACTAGAGCTCCCCTGGTATACTGTATTTTTGTGGAGTGCATGATCTTATAAATATCTATGAAGTCGAGTTGGTTTATTGTGTGGTTTAATTCTTGAGCATCTTTGTTTAGTTGTGTTTTGTTTTGTTTTGTTTTGTTTTTTTGTAGTTCTACCTTCTCTTGAGAGTGGTGTTATTAAAGTCTCCAATTACTATAGTAGTGTTGTCTATTTCATTTTTCAGTTTTGTTAATATTTGCTTTATATATTTTGCAGGTCTTCCATTTGGTGCATTGTTGTTTGTTGTTGTTATGTGCCATCGAGTCGCTTGCAACTCATAGCGACCCTATGTACAACAGCTCTAAACTCTGTTCTGTCCTGTACCAATCTCATTGCCTCCAACACACTCATCCTGATTGCCCCAGTCACCGAATCAATCCATCTCCCAGAGGGCCTTCCCCTCCTGCGCCTACCCTCCACCCTCCCAAGCATGATGTCCCTCTCCAAAGACCAGTCTCTCCTTACAACATGGCGAAAGTATGTCAGGCGAAGCCTCAGAATCCTTGCCTCCAAGGCCCTCTTGTTCTATTGACCTTTTAAGCATTATTTAGTGACCTTCCTTGTCCTTTGTGATGATTTTTGCTGTGATATTTATTTTCTTGGAAATTAATATAGATACTTCTTTTTTCTTCTGGTTGCCATTTGCTTGGTATATTTTCCCCCATCCTTTTATTTTTAATCTTTCTTTATGTTCATTTTTCGGGTGTGTCTCTTGTAGACAGCATATTGATGAATTTTAGGTTTTTTATCCAATCTGGTACTCTTCTTCTCTTTAGTGGTGCATTCAAACCATTCATATTCAGTGTGATTGTTGAAAGGCAGGTTTTATGGCTATCATTGTACTGAGTTCTTTTTGGTGTTGTTACTAGTTACTTTGGTCCATGCTGCTTTCTGTGGTATCTCTGTAAATAGGACATCTCTGAGTGTTTCCTGCAACACTGGTCTTGTTTTTTCAAACTCTCTTAGGTTCTGTTTTTCTGGGAATATATTGATATCTCCTTCATATTTGATGGATAATTTTGCTAGGTACAGTATTCTTGGTTAATAATTGTGTTCTTTGAGTGTTTAATATATGGTCTTCCACTCTCTTCTTGCTCACATGGTTTCTGCTGAGAAATTGGCACTTAACCTTATCTGCTCTCCCTTATAGGTTACTCTTTGTTTCTCCCTCACTGCTTTCAGAATTCTCTCCTTATCTTTAGTTCTGGCAAATTTGACTATGATATGTCTTGGTGTTTTTCTTTCGGGGTCTATTCTATATGGTATTCACTCAGCTTCTTATGCCTGGGAATTTTTTGTCTAGTAATTCTTCCACAACTTGTTTGGTGCCTTGCTTCTTCCTATTCTGGGATTCCAATTATGCACATCTTACTTCTCTTGATGGTGTCCCACATTAGTCTTAGGTTTTCTTCTTTTTCTTCCTTTTTTATTTTACTTTTTGCTCTAGCAGACCAGTGGTACAATTCTATCTTCTATTTCACTGGTTCCATCTCTTCAAATCTGTTCATGTGTCCCTCCATCATGTTGACAGCATTTGAAACCTTGGACCTCATATTTTGGATCATGGTTTCTTGTTTTTCCAGTGCTTCTATTTCCTCATTTGTTTTATCTGCATTATTCTGGATTGGGGGGTTTGTTCGTTTGTTTGTTTTTAGCTTCTCCTTGGTTTTGCTTGTAGTATCCTGTAATTCTTCAAGTTTGTCTTTCATCCATTGAAAATATTCAATCATTGCTCTTTTAAATTCTGTGTCCGAAAGTTCCATCAGACTTTCTGGCTTCAGGAAATCCATTGATACCGTGTCACCCTTTGGGGGAGGCAGCTTGCTTAGCCCTTGTGTAGTGTATGAGATAACTTGCTTTCTTTGACACATTGATATATTCTCAATCTGAAGACTATGCTCTAGAAATCAATTGGGAAGCTACCACACTTGTGTTTTTCTGTAAACTTCTGACTCAGGGAAAAGGTCTGTTCAGAGCCTGTGAGAGCAGCCTCTTGTAGGTAAGTCAGATTAAGGTGCTCTGGATTAAAGGCAAGATGATTAACTGGATGTGTAGGCACAGGTGTGGAGGCAAATGAGGTGTGGCAGGCACTGGAGTGGGGCAACTACAAAGGCAGGTCCACCATTTGGTGGACCTCTCTCAGACCTCAGCTGTCTGAGTGTGCTCATGATTGGGGTCCCTACTCAAATTCCAGCTGTCTCCCACCCAATGGTTTTCACTCAGTGGTCCCTCCCCAGCGGCATTTACCCTGGTGCCCTCACACAGTGGCCCCTGGCCAAATTGGGTCCTGGGTTCAGCAGGAACTGAGAAGAATTAGTCAAATACCCACTGACCCACTTGCCTCTGGCCGGTCTGTGGTGTCCACAGAAGGTCAGTCAAATTTTCACAGCCTTACTCTTTTTCCTGGGCAGTTGGCCTGCACCAAAAAAGCTCAGCTAAATTCCCACCAGTGGACTCGCCCTTGGGTGCTCTCCAGGCAATCAGTGGTGCCCAAGAAAACTCAGCCAGGATCTTACCGGCCCACCTGATCATGGATGGTCAGTGGGGGCACAGAATAATTCAGTCGAACTCCAACAGACCCACTGAGTCTTAGTGGGCTTAAGAGAATGCAGCCAGTATCCACCAACCATTCTCCTGGCAGATTGGTCCCACAGCAACTCAACTCTGCTGGTGGGTTCCAGCTGTGGCCGTGTCCATGGCGCAACCCATGGCACAGCTTTGTTTTTCTCTAGCTCCAAAACTAATTGTTAAAAAAAACATTCTAATTCAAATTCTTACCGTTTGTGTCAAGCAACAGACTCACTGGGTGTTAGTGGGGCTTAAGAGAATTCAGCCAATTTCCCCACTAACCTTTCTCCTGTTGGATAAGTCCCACAGCTAGAAGCTTCTGGCTTTGGCCAGGTCCTAGGTGAGACCCACAGCATGGTGTGGCTTTATGTTCCTGTAGCTCCGAAATTAGTTGTTCCAACAAAAGTTCTGATTCAAAATCCTACTGTCCATATTGTTCCGTGTTGTTCAGTCTCTGTGTGGAGTGAAGGGCTCTCTAGTGGCTCTGGGGTGTCACTAGGGGCACAGAGCTGGAGCACCACCAGGGGCGTGGAGCTGGGGCACCACTGGGGGTGCAGATGGGGCTGGGGCACCACCAGGGGCATGGTGCGGGGCTAGGGGCCACTGGGGGCATGGGGCTGGTGGTCTGTTGTTCACAGATGTTAAGCTACCAAGTCACCTGTCCTCAGCACATTAGACTACACTTATGTTTTTTATAAAACTTATTTACAATAGATAAATCATTAATTGGGCAAAATTCTATCATTCTATCTCCAGCTTCATTTCTGTCACCAAGTCCATGTTTTTTTAACTACTGAACCTTCTTCTCAATGCTCAACTTTTGCATTCCAGTCACCCATTCTTATTAATGCATTTTGATTGCCTGTTCAGTCGATCTCTGAATGTGAAGAGCAGGAGGCAGGAAATCAGCTTCCCCTCACCCCAAAACAGGCATGCCCACATCTCCCAGAAGCCCACAAATTAAGGTGGAGCTTGCAATTATTTGGGGCCCAAGAGCCACAAACTCTCAGGCAAGAAAACACTATATATTATATCTAAAGACACATTACCCTCCTTTGGGAAACTATTTTATTGTGACTTCAGTGTGCTTCAAATTGAAGAAAAGAGGCCCTAAGCCACAAGAAGTCAAACCCGGAGCAGAAATTCAAGGCAAAGGATTTTTCCTCAGAACCATCTGAGATAGGAAGCCTTCCCTAATTTTAGTACCTGGTATTTGGACTTACAGACTCCTAAACTCAAGAGACACTGGCCACAGTATAAGAAACTGGCAGCAGCTTGAGGTGTTTGGAACGACATAAACCCAGAAAATATGAGATATAAGCTATCATATCCTGCTGGAGAGAGGGAGATAGGTATTGAAGAGAGTTGTTGTTGTTGTTGTTGTTGTTGTTGTTGTTAAGTGCCGTCGAGTCGCAGGTGACTAATAGCGACCCTATGAAGGAGAGTCCTCGATGCTTGGGTGCCTTTTATCCTCTCTCCAGGTTCATAGGTTTTCCGGAGACAAGCTATTAAGGAAGTGGATGCCACTCCTCCTTCCGTTGAAGAGAGTAGGTAGGAGCAAAAGGGAATGCTGATGGAGCAGGCAAATGGATGGATCAAGATACACGTGTCAAAGGCAGGGACAACTCTGAAACTATTGGTTATTTCTACAATTGGAAAAATATCTTTAGTTTACTCTTTTCCTTAAATTGCTTGTCTGTAAAATACTGTTCTAAATCTGAGCATTCAGATTAAGACAGACTAAGAAGAAGAATTGGCCATCTACTTCTGAAATAGCAGGCCTTCAAAAACCCTATGTACAATAGAAGACATTTAGACTAGCAAATAGGGCAACAGAGGTGGTGCCCTCAAGTATGCAAACACAAATGAGGAGGAACAGTTGTAAGCAGACACTAGTGATTGGAACATGGAATGTGAGAGCCATGAGTATAGAAAAACTAGGTATTGTTAAGGAAGAAATGGAACACATAAATATTCACATACTGGGTATTGGTGAGATGAGATTGACTGGCATGGGGCATTTTGAGTCCGATGATCATATGCTCTATTATGCTGGAGATGAAAAGCTGAGGAAAAAATAGGGTTGCTTTCATAGTTAAAAAAGTAATTTCTGGATCTATCTTTATTGTGACAGGATAATTTTCAGATGCATACAAGAAAGTCCAATTAATACCACTATCATTCAGTTATATACACAAACAATCTGAGCCAAAGAAGAGGAAAAAGATTACTATCAGAAGAGTATACCATATCTGATTCAAAGTGGTCAAAGCTGGTCCATTTCATGTCATGAATGCCTAGTATATTGATGTTCATGTGGAATACTATTTCATTTTTTACAATTTCCAATTTGCCAACATTCAAGCTACATACATTTTATAGTCAAATTATTAAACAATGTTTATTGTCATTTTTCCTCATTTCAACAGACTACTAATCTGAGCTCTACCACTATACTACTATGAGTATGTGTGTCTCTAGTGTTCATAGAATTTTCAGAGGCCTGTTATTTAAGGAGTAGATGGCTAATCCTGCATCCTGTTATTATGTGCCATCATCATATTATGTGCTTGTGACTCATAGCAACACTATGTACAATAGCTCTGAATCTTCTTCTATCTTGAGCCACACTCATTGCCTCTGACACGAGTGTCTGATCTACCCCTATTATCCCTGTCTCTGAGTCAATCCATCTCATTCAGGGTCTTTCTCTCTTGCACTGTCCCTCCACCTTTCCAAGGATGATGTCCCTCTCTAAGGACTAGTCACTCTTTGCAACATGCCAAAAATTTATCAGAAAGAGCTTCAAAATCCTTGCCTTCAAGAAGCAGCCTGGTTTTATGCTCTCAAGGATGAACCTGTCTGTTGTCCTAGCAGACTATGGTATATTCAATACTCTTCTCCAGCACCATAACCCAAAGTCTTCAATTCTTCTTCTATCATCCTTAGTTATTGTCCAGCTTTCTGATGCATAGCAAGTAACTGAAGAGACCATGGCCTACATCAGGCTCACCTTAGTCTCTAGACTGACATCATTGCTCTTCAGTGCTCTGGAGAGGTCCCTGGCAGATTTTCCCCATCTTTTGATTTCCTGGCTGCTGGTACCAAGTGTGTTGATTGTGGAACCAAGCAAGCTTTGGCTGTTAAAAATCTCAATCTCTTCACTGTCTATCAGTTGGTCCAATGGTAAGAATCTTTATTTTCTGGATGTTGAGGTTCAATCCATATTGAAGGCTGCAGTCTTTGACCTTCTGCAGCAAATGCCTCAGATCCTCCTCAGTTCCACATAGAGACTTAAAAGATATGGAGATAGGCTGCATCCCTGGTGTAAACCTTTCCTGATTTTGAATGATGCAGTGTTTCTTTGCTCTGTTCTGAAGACTGTTTCTTAGTCTGAATATAGGTTTTGCATAAGCACAATCAAGTGTTCTAAGACATCCATTCTTCTCAGTTAGCCAGAGTTTGTTGTGACCCACACAGTCAAATGCTTTTGTATAGTCAGTGAAACACAGAAATTCCTCTGGTACTCTCTCCTTTCAGCTAAGGTGCATCTAACATTGGCTATAACAACCCTAGTGCCTCGGCCTCTTCTAAACCCAGTCCGCACTTTATCAGGTAAAAGCATTGGAGCCATCTGGTCTAATCTAAAAATAGCTTCATCTGTCTTTTTGGTCTCTGCATATGCTATTCCCAGGTTGCTTTGGTAACCAGGGTTCCTAGGGTCATTTAGAAGGGCTGGTAGTACTGAAGAAGATACACATGATGGGAACGGGATGTTATGTAGTTGACAAATCCTTCCCTTATTCAAACAGGTATGTGGTAGTTGCCTCTCTGAGTTGTTCATGACACTTAATGTCTCTCCGATCCTGTCTTCTCTTCAATGACCAATGCCTTGATCCTTAAAGTTTTGGGAGGTGCTGAGAAAACGACAGTTCTTCTGTGGACACACCCTCAGGGTTCATCCCTTCCCTCTGTGTTCAGATTGGACAAGAGGAGGTTTTAAATCCATATACGGATTAAAAGGACACAAACCTCAGTATCTGGAGGATGACTGTTGCAGTTTTCCAAGCCTGACTCCCGGGCCTCACCTTCCTTGAGGCAGTTTATGGTTTCAGAAAATTTGACCACATCCTGACAAGGTGACTCGATAACCAGATCCTGATAAAGCCCTGGTCCCAATCACTTATTGACAGGACCCCTGCCCCCACATTCATGAGCAAATAACAATACTCTTCTAAATCTCCTTTATAGCTCCTATAAAAAGAAACTATTTATCTGCCTGCACATCATTCTGATATTCTTTTAAGTGATGACTTGGTGTCTCTCACAGACCACTTAATAAAGATCTTTTCATTTCGCGGGACCAGTTTCTTCTTTACCACCACCACCCTCACCTTCTTTCTATATAACATATGGGTCCCTGACTGGAAATCAAATGTCCCAGTCCTAAGGCCAAAACCATCTCTCCGCTTCTCCACAATTGGCCAGGAAAGAGAGCAAGCCTACACTTTGAGCTCACTAACAGCCAAACCGGGGCAGGTTAGCTGCCCTCTATGAGGGAGAAGCTCTTTGCAGCCTCATTCTACATAAGGAGAACAGGAGCCTGTGACCCCTTGTTGGTGTGGCTTTTATCCTCCAGAATAGGTCAAATTTCTCTTCTTTGTCTTATATCTTTCTCTGTCCTCCCACCTTTCCATCTGGTCCCAAAGGTCGAAGACTATTTGCCATTTGAATTGTACAACATCCAATTCACTAGTACACCAGTTTCAATTCTTAATGACCTAAAACTATACCTTCAATTGAGGTAAGAGCCCAAGGTCACTCCCTGAGGTGCATAGGGATTGATCACTCTCCTTTTTCTGTTATCCCTCTCCTTTCTCTTGGGTCCATAGGGATCCCCTTCAGATATACAATGAGAAGATACTTGTTCAGCTGTCAGAAGAATCTGCTTCAGGAAACCCTGCCAGGAGAAAAAGTCCCACTGTCAGTTCCCAAAAGCACAGACTTAACTTTATCTTAATTTGAGGGGCGGACCTTCTGTCCTGTAGGACAAATCCTTCATTTTGCTTTCTCTAAAACTTGTACACTTTTGACATAACACCTGTTTTAAAGAATAAAAGACTTGTTCACCTGTATACTTGAATTTCATAACCTAAATTCAGCACATTCAATCCATCCATCCTTCAGAACATAGAAGCCAAAATGGCAAATGATCTAAGGTTTCCTATGCCCAAACTTTGTTTTGCTTTCCTCTCTCTCTCCTCAGCCTGCTCAGCCTTTCAGCTCCTCATAATTAACCTCCCAGTTAAAAAAAAAAAACAACTTGAAAATAAATTCCCTGCAACTAAAACATCATCCTCTTCCTTATCCACTCCTGACCTGCAGCTGAAACATCATCCCTACTTCTCTAACCTTGACCCACCAGATGACACCCCCATACTCTCATACCAAGCCCCACAGATGAGTATGCCAGACCCTCTAACCCTCCTTCCACCAAAACCCATTTCTCCCTCCCTGTTCCCTCACTTGCTCTCATAATTCAGCCAACCAATTCCCCAAAAATATATAAAATCTGTCCAGCAGCAAAAATTCTTCCTTCCTTTTCTTGCCAAAGCCCATTTTAAACTTTTCAAGCTAAACCCCAAGACACAGTCAGTCTTAAGCTATAAAACAGCAAATTAAAAGCAAGTATTACCATTTCTTATGTTTCTCTACCTCTCTCTGTACTGATAACCTGAGGCTTCCTCTCAGTAGGAGGTCATATAAAGACTTAATCTCCTCACTTTGCTGCCTAAGCAATTTGTTTTACATTTGTTTCTTTTTTTTAATCTTTCAAATTTCCTGCAAAAAGCATCTAATAAAATTGTAAGTAAATTTAATTTTGTTATATTACTACTAGTTTTAATGTGAATTGTAGTAAGTAATTGTTGTTAGCTAGCTAATATTCTCTATCTGGTGCAGCTCTACTGCATGAGAATAAAGATGTTTGTGGTTTTTAGTGTTTTTCTCTGTTACACCTTATAAATTTAGAGCTTAATTAATAATGTTAATAGCTAGTAAAAGTTGCTATCTCTTCTATTTCACTCCAACTTCCACAAACAGATCAATAATTAAAAAACAAAACAGTCATGTTTTAGCCATACAAAAGTATGCAGCCCTCAAGTAGCAACCACTGCAGGTGGTTGCACCAATAAGCAGAGAAGACTAAGGGTGGGGAAAGCTTAAATGGTAAGTGCGCGTGCGCGTGCGCGCACACACACACACACACACACACACACACACACACGCGCGCGTTATTGTTGATTGCTGCTGAGTCAAGCACAACTCCTAGTGACCCTATGAACAAAAGGCCTGAAGCCTTTCTATAACTAACAATATTTATCAAAGTTCAGAGTTTCCAGAGGCATGTTGTTTAGGAAGTAGATGCCACTCGGTTTTTAAATTTTATTGAAACAAGTCTAAAAATTTTGTTCTGTTTTCATTTTTCTTAAGAGTACCTTCTTCCACCCTAGACTTTCACCCAAGGTTCAGGATTGAAAAAAAAATATTCCAAATTTATCTTTTTTCTCCTTTTTTGTTTTAAGTTTAATATATCAATATTCGGACTCATAGAGTCTAATATTTCCAGTAAAAGTACCTAATTAAAACACCATAAAATTCCATGTTCTCTTCAATATAAGATATTAAAAAATACAAACTAAAAATTTTTATTAAGATCCTAAATTATTTATTAAAGAATTTCATAATATTACTGCTATTTTTAATGTAATAGAAAAGATTCTCATGACTGGCCTGATTGGCAACGCATGATAGATGGTGAAGAGATTGAGATTGTTGACAGCTTCCATTTGCTTCGCTCCACAATCAACACTCTGGGTACCAGCAGCCAAGAAATTAAAAGACATATTGCACTAGGAAAGTCTGCTGTCAGAAACCTCTCCAGAGCACTGAAGAGCAATGACATCAGTCTAGAGACTAAGGTGAGCCTGATATAGGCTATGGTCTTTGCAATTACTTGCTATGCATCAGAAAGCTGGACAATGACTAGAGATGATAAAAGGAGAATGAATGCCTTTGAGCTATAGTGTTGAAGAAAGAGTACTGAATATACTATGGACTGCTAGGAGAACAAACAGATTTATCATGGAGAGGGTGAAACCAGGCTGCTCCGTGGAGGCAAAGATTCTGAAGCTTCATTTGACATACTTTGAACTTGTTGCAAGGCAAGATCAGTCCTTGGAGAGGGACGTCATGCTTTAGAGGGTGGAGGGACAGTGCAGGAGAGGAAGACCCTTCATGAGGTAGACTGATTCAGTGACTGGGGTAATGGGGATAGGTGTGTCAGAGACAACAAGATTGGCACAGGATGCAGCAGGGTTTAGGGCTATTGTACATAGGATTGCTATGAGTTGCACGTGACTCAATGGTACATAACAACAACAAAACAACCATTAATGTACATATACCAAACAAAGCTTGGGCAATTCCCAAGATAGACCCACTTTAAAACTACCAATTAAAAAGGAAGAACTAGAGTTAAGAAACAGCTGCTAGAGTGTACATATAAACTTGTCTCAAAAAAATAAAAGATATTCAAGTTAAGCCAATAAATAACTCTAAGTTAGCAGAAGTAACACAAAATAAAGGAAAAACCCACAGCGTTTAAGGATAAACTAACAGAAAATATTCACTTAGACCCTGAGTCTCATGCAAGAATAGTGATAAATTCACTGATTTTATTGATTAGTCTGCCCTGATATTAGAAAGAAAGTTCAGAAAAAACTTTAGGTCACAAGTGTAATTCAAATAAACTTTTTACTGCTGCTATTCTAGTGTTCAACTATAGGGGTCTGGAGGAGGAAAAGCACTAGCTAAAAGCCAAATTTCTTCGAACTACTACTGCAGAAAACTTAAAACCTAAGTCCTTTCATCCATCAGACATGCCCCAAAACCTTGATCCCAAGAGTCTTACTTCCAGCGTGGAAAGCCTTCTCATAAACCTGGAAGCCATTAAGTGCTAAAAGATGCTTCAAGAGAGTAAAGGACCAGGCAGGAAGTCTTCTGACACTTGCTTCCAGTGCAGCTCTCATAAGCACCTAGCTCAGTAATGCTCCAAGCATGTCTTGGCGGCAGAAGAGCGATCAGACTGACAGGGCCCTGGCTCCCTAAGAGGGACTACAAGTGACTGGCGTAACATCACCATGTACCTGGAAGAGCCTTGAGTATGCATAGATATTGCTGGTAAAATAATTCACTTTCTTTTCAAAACTGGTGCAAGTTATTTGGTCTTAAAATCTTTTAGTAACTTTCTTTGCCCCACAACTCTAGTAGACACTGAGGGGAGACCTGTGGGGGAAAAAGTCAAACTCCCCTGTTAAACTGTATATAGGAGAGAGTATTATTTTACCATCAATACCTAGTTTTATCTAAAACTCCTATATGTTTATTGAAAACAGTCTGGTTATCAAAAGTAAATGCTGAAGTTCTTTTCATCCCAATAATCCAAATAATATTAAAGCATAGTAACTCAATACTGGAGAGTATATACTCTCTGAGATAAAAACTATTTATCCAGGTATTTAAGCTAATAGCTGGTCTTCAATCACTTAAAAGTGTCACTGGTAAAAATAGCATTAAAACAAAGTGCAGGATATCATTAAAAAATCAGTATCATCCTTTCTTCTAAAACTATACAAGGTCTAGTACCCATCATTATTTAATTTTTAAAAAAACAATGATTTTTTAATAATAAAATTCTTTATTTTAATTGTGATTTGTACGAAAGTTTACAGAAAATATGGATTTTCATTCATTCATTGTTGCATATATTCCTTGCTAACCCTCCCTCCTCACAGTTCATTTTTTTAAATTAATTTCAATGAACATTTACAGAGATTTTGGATTTCCATTCATTCATTGTTGTACTTTTCTCCCCATTCCCCCACCCCAGTTCATTCTTCTCCTTGAAAAGCAAAAGAAAAACTCCTTCATTGGTATACAATCCCCCTGCATCCCCCACGCCCACCC
>NW_006400081.1:214969-216766 GCF_000299155.1 Elephantulus edwardii | reverse complement strand
ACAGGATATGAACAGACACTTCACCAAAGAAGACATTCAGATGGCCAACAAGCACATGAAGAAATGTTTAAAATCCCTAGCTCTAAGAGAGATGCCAATCAAAACAACTATGAGATATCCTCTCACCCCAGTAAGACTAGCAAAATTTAACAGAACAGCAAGCAGCAAATGCTAGCAAGGTTGTGGAGAAACTGGAACCCTTATTCACTGTTGGTGGGAGTGTAAAAAATAGTGATTTTTAAGAAATCTTCTCCTTATAACAATCACACCTTAGCAGCCCAGAAGCCAAAGAATAGAGATTAATTCAAGATTTAAGACATACCAAAAAAATTGTACTTCTTCTGTGTCCAATAGTACCCCTACTCTCTAATAACCCAAGTACTCTTACAACCTGTTCTTTCTCCGTATTAACACTTAAAAATACATTATTTCCTGTAGCTCTCCACTCTGACACTCAGCCTTTATTTGCTCTAAAGTAGACTGACCCCAAAACTCTAAGAACCAGTCAATATTTACAGTTAAGCAGAAAAAGACCCTGGCTAAGTTGTTTCCACAAACTCAGTCAAATGAGATTGCCATTTGCTAATTTCCCTTGTATGTTAGAGTAGTTCCTTAACAAATATCTAAATTGTCAGCACACAAAACTATGTATAGCAAACCTTTATCTACGCCTGTCTTTGGAACTCATGATAGCAAGTTATTTTTTTTTTTTTTTTTGCAATCACAAGAGGCTTTATGCACGACTTGTATCTCACGCAGGAGACAGGGAAGTCGACCCCTAGCACAAGTTATCTTTTAAAACATATCAAACTTAGAGTGCAACAAAGGTTAGACTGTAAGCAAGAGACGCTCTCAGTTCTTCAGGTAAAGAAAGATCTCAAGAAATTTTTATTAATGTCCTAGCAAAATTAACCAATGAGAAAAAGAGTTATTTCCTGCACTCACAAGGTATTAGTAAAAGTTCCAAAAAAGTTACAGAGGCCTGAGAAGTCATAATATGTTTAAGCCTAACCCAAGTACACTCAGAATACACACTAAGAATGGTAATCCCAGAAAAGCCAATTAGAATGTATAAGAATTTAACTCTAAAGACTTCTTCAAATATAATTAAAAGAGAGTTCTCCCCCATCATCAAGATCCCATCACCAGGCCTATTGCCCAAGGCCACCACAGACAAATGACCCTCTCGACCTATGCCTGTCTAGGCAGTCTCCCCCCGGCCCCGAAAATTCCCCTAAAGTTATACTTCTCCTGCAAAGTTCTTTCCCAAATCCCTCCCCCTTCTCTAACCAATTCATACTCCACAACTACCAGGAAACAGAACCTGTGGGATCACCCCAATACACCCCATACACTAAACTCTTACCCAGCCTAACATTAGCAAACCTAATCCATACTCACTCTGCCTTCTGTTCAGGAAGAAGCCCACATCTTTCCCTTCCATTATTTAATATAAACTTCCTGAAACATCAAAATTAACACTACATTCTGTTACAAACTACGCCATCTGTCCATCTCTTTCTTCATCTCCCAACTAAAAGGTACTTAGCTACCTCTTGCAGCTCACATGAATGGGAAGTCAATGGAGACCTGATTTAGCTTCTTTATAGTGTCAACTTCTTGGAATAAGCAGGAAGGGGCCTCTTCTTTGCCTGCAGACAGTCTCTACTCCTGTCTGCTGACCAATTAGATATGGTCTTGCATTCTAGCCCCCTGTTGTTGTTGTTGTTGTTATGTGCCGTTGAGTCGCTTGCGAATCATAGAGACCCTATGTACTACAGCCCTAAACCCTGCTCT
>NW_006400081.1:211268-213848 GCF_000299155.1 Elephantulus edwardii | reverse complement strand
ATGATATTGTTTTATAATTTCCACACTCTGTTGGATCACCCTTCTTTGTAATGGGAACAAATATAGATCTCTTCTAGTCAGTTGACCAAGGGTTATTCTCCAAATTTCTTGGCACAACTTGGTGAGCATGTCCAGGGCAATATCTGTTAGTTGAAATACATCAATTGGTATACAATCTATTCCTGGGGTCTTATTCTTTGCTATTTCCTTCAAGGCAACTTGAACTTCTTCCTTCATCACCACAGGCTCTTGTTCATAGGTTATGTCATTAAATTCTTCTGTGTCTGCCAATTCCTTTCAATACAGTGACTCAGTATATTCTTTCCATCTTCTTTTAATATTTCTTGGATCATTTATTTATTCTGCCTAAAACATCCTTGATTATGGCAACTTGAGGTTTGAATTTGTTCTTCAATTCCTTGAGCTTAAGAAATGCTGAAGGAGTTCGGCCCTTTTGATTTTCTGACTCCAGCTCCTTGCACTTTTCATTGTAAAATTTTGCTTTGTCATCCCATGCTGCCTTTTGGAATCTTCTGTTCAGCTCTTTAGTATTTTGAATTCCTTCTGTGCTTTGGCTTCTCTGCGCTCCAGTGCAATCTTCAGCGTTTCTTCAGACATCCATTTTGGTCTTTTTTCCCCTCTCTTCTGTCTTTGTAATGACTGTACTCTACCTGGATGATACATTTGACATCCTCCCACAAGTCATTAAGTCTTCGCTCATTAGTGTTCAAGGCCTCAAACCTGTTCCTGAGATGTTTCTGAAATTCAGGTTGGATGAACTCAAAGTCATATTTTGGTTCTCATGGATTCGGTTTAATTTTCCTCAGCTTAAGCTTTAACTTGCATATGAGTAGTTGGTGGTCTGTTCCACAATCAGTTCCTGGCATAGTTTTCACAGCTGATATTGAGCTTCTCCAGCGGTTCTTTCTGCAGATATAATCAATCTGATTCCTATGAAATCCATGTGTAAAACCTGCATTTATGTTTCTTATAAAACATATTTGCAATGAATAAGTCATTGATTGTGCAAAATTCAATCATTCTCTCTCCAGCTCCATTTCTGTCACCAAGTCCATGTTTTCCCACAACTGAATCTTCTTTGTTCCCAACTTTTGCATTCCAGTCACCCATTATTATCAATGCATCTTGATTGCATGTTCAATAGATCTCCAACTGTAAAAATTGGTAAAAATCATCTATTTCTTCTTCTTTGGCTCTGGATGTTGGTGCATATATCTGAATGATAGCAGTATTCACTGGACTTTCTTGTAAGCATATGTCACTCACAATGTTGTACTTTAAGACAGATCTAGAAATTACTTTTTTAACTATGAAAGCAACCCCATTTTTTTCTTACCTTTTCATCTCCGGAGTAATATATCATATGATCATCTGACTCAAAATGCCCCACCTATTCCCTCCTATATCATATAGTACCAACTCTGAACTAATACCTATTCCTCTAACCCAGAACCTTAAACACAAACAACTGTCATAAAACTCCTCCCTTTAGTGTCTGAGCTGGCACTGCAGGCCTTAGGTATCTCCCTAGAAAAATTTCACCATCTCTCAAAAGCTCTCCAAGAATCACTAGATGATATTGCAGTCCAAGACCAAATTGACCCCTTAGTGGCAGTTGTACTACAAAGTAGA
The DNA here is from genome assembly GCF_000299155.1 of Elephantulus edwardii. Taxonomy (NCBI): domain Eukaryota; kingdom Metazoa; phylum Chordata; class Mammalia; order Macroscelidea; family Macroscelididae; genus Elephantulus; species Elephantulus edwardii. The sequence continues at coordinate 212,195 of NW_006400081.1, read as the reverse complement.
AGAGGACTTACTATGAAAAAAGGTAATCTCTACCTGTTTCTAGAAAACTGTTTTTATACCAGTAAATTAGAAGTAGTTAAAGAAGTATAAAGAAATTAAAAGGCGAGGAAGGAGGAGTGGTATCCACTTCCTAAACAACATGCCTCCGAAAACTTTATGAACTTTGATAGATATCAGTACTTATAGAAAGCCTTCAGGCCTTCTGTTCATAGACTTACTAGGGATCGTGCTCAACTCGAAGGCAATCAACAACAAATCTTTACATAGAGAATCAGGAACCGAGTGGCAACTAGAACCCTAGCTACCATCCTACCTCCCTTTCCAGATGTCCTCCTTTTTTAAACTTTTGCTCTCTATTTTAGAAATCTCTTTCAGAAATTTTTGGTAGAACATTTCATGGCTAACCCTAGCTCCCCCAGCATCACCCCTGTCCAGCAGAAAGTATCTGGAGACAACTCTGGCCCTGTTCCCTATACCCTTTAGAGTCTGGAATGGAGGAAGAATGTCACAGCTCCCCCAGGCCTGAACTCTAGGTTTAACCTTCCTTGAAAAAACTTATGCTTTGAGAAGCCTTGATCGCAACTGGGAAGGCAACTAGATGACAGATCCTGATAAGGCCATGGGTCTGGTCACATATTGACAGGACCCCTGACCCCAAATTCATGGACAAAATACAATTCTCCCTAAATCTCCTTAACAGCTCCTATAAAAAAAACAAAACAACAAAATAGTGTTTTTCTGCCTGCATTCCATTCCGATACTCTTTGCATCTCTCTCAGACCACTTAATAAAGGCCTGTTCATTTCTTGTGACCAATTTCTTTCTTTCTTTCTTTCTTTCTTTCTTTCTTTCTTTCTTTCTTTCTTCCTTCCTTCCTTCCTTCCTTCCTTCCTTCCTTCCTTTCTTTCTTTCTCTCTCTTTCTCTCT
>NW_006400081.1:209097-211135 GCF_000299155.1 Elephantulus edwardii | reverse complement strand
CCACCGGCGCCCCTCTCTCTCCCTCCCTCCCCGTCTCCTTCTCCCTCTATCCCCCTCTCCCTCTCTCCTTCCTTTCCTCCCTCCCTCCTTCGCTCCCTCCCTCTCTCTCAACTCTACTTTGTATCTAACATTAACCAAATCTCAGTTCTTCCTCAGCTTATGGTTGATATGGGAGAAATTACTCAGGTGTCTGGTCAAATGGAACAGTATATTTGGGGTTGATAAATGATCCTGGGTCATGCTCCCCCTACTACATCTTGTTTTCTCAGCTGGTTGATCATTTAGAATATACATAGGGTTGGAAGCCTGGGTAAAGGGCAATCATTTTTTTAAAACAAACAAAAACGCTCAAGACTGAAAATGTGCAAATATGGTTTGTAGAGAATAGAAACAACATATTGACAAGCTTAACGTTGATATTGTATGCCTTGTGTCGATGTACTCCAGCTAAAGACCACCATATATACCTGTAGTTGAAGGAGTTGGGTCTAATGTTCCTTACAAAGAGGACAGTGCACACCGTGGGGAACAGTGGTATATTTCAGCAAGAGAGTCTTAGAATGGACTTAGAGAAGTTGGACTTTGGTCAGAAACATTGGAAAGGTACAAAGAAGAGGAAGTTCACTGTGCATTGGGTCCTGTAAAGGAAATGGGGCAATTTTAAGGGTTTTTTAATCTAACAGAGGAGACTCAAATAAATTTAAGGCTGTAACTGGTTTAAAAGCAAGGGTCATTCACTAGCAGGGAGAGGGAAAGTTTAATATTCTCTGGTTTGCACACTGTTCATTTAAACAAAAAGCAAAACTAAAAAACCCAATCAACTAATAAAAAAAAAATTCCCCCCAAAACCACAATTCATGCCCTTCATTACCCTGCCTTCCCAGATCCCTGTGGATCTTTCCCACTTCCTTTACCCCTCCTCCCTCAATTCACAAAATTGTGCAGTCCTATGATCACCACCCCCCAACCTTACCCCTCGATTCCCACCTACTTCTCTACCCTTTGGATCAGCATACACATTTTACTAATTATCCTCCCCCCTCCCCCAATAATAGTCCTAAGCGGTGTTTATCCTTATGAGACTGAGTTAGTTCACTTAGCATAATGCCTTCTAATCTCTCCCAAGTTACATAGTAATTTTCAAAATCATTGCTCCTGAACACTGCATAATTCCATTATGTGAATATTCCACAATTTCTTAATCCATTCTATTGTGTTTGGACATTCAGACTTGTTTCCATGTTCTTGTGATTGTGACTAATGCTGCTATGAACACTAGTGTACAAATATGTTTATGTCTCAGTTCTAATTTACTTAGTTTATATTCCTAGGAGTAGTTGGATCATATGTAATTTCTATGTTCAGCTTTTTGAGGAAATGCCAAACTGTGTCCAGAGTGGTTGTACCACTTTATAATTCCACCAACAGTGTATGAGGGTTCCTATCCCTCCACATCCTCTCCAACATTTATTGCTTGCTGTCCTATTAAACTTTGCACTGCTTCTGGGATGAGATGGTATCTCACTGTAGTTTTTATTTACAGCTCTCTTATTGCTAGTGATTTTGAACAATTTTAATTTTTATTAAATTTTTATTGTATTATTTGTGTGTGTACCGTCAAATCAGATCTGACTGGTACAGGAGGAGATTGCCCTCTCCTTCTTCAGCAGAGCATCTGGTGTATTTGAACTGCATACCTCTGGGATTGCAGTGCAACATCTTGCCACTAGGCCACCAGAGCTACCTTACAATTTAATTTTTTTTTTTTAGTTGAAGATATTTCTCATATTTATTTTTTTTTTAAAATCCACAGTGGAATAAAAGAACAACCAAAGATGCACGAGTACCAGCTACAAAAACCATAAGGTAGCCAAAAAATATGTCTTAGGGAAGGGAGGAGAAGAGTGTCCACAATTACCTTTTTTAAAAAAGTTGTATCTAAATACCAACCCCATTCTTCAACGAGATGGAAAAGGCAATCTCCAATTTCGTATGGAATGGAAAAAAGCCCCGAATAAGCAAAGCACTCCTTAAGAAT
>NW_006400081.1:204767-205257 GCF_000299155.1 Elephantulus edwardii | reverse complement strand
ATTGGCACAGGACAGAGCGGAGTTTAGGGCTGTTGTACATAGGGTCGCTATGAGTTGCAGGCGACTCGACGGCACATAACAACAACACAACAACACGTTTTTAGTGTCTTTCTGTACTTCAGGGTCATCATATGGCCAGCCAATCAGACGCTTAGTCGCATAGAATGTGTTGTTTGGGTTTGTCACAGCCTGTCGCTTTGCTGGCATGCGAAAAAGTCGCTCACCATCTGCTGTAAAGGCCACAACTGAGGGGGTGGTCCTGGCACCTTCAGCATTCTCCAGCACCTTTGCTTGTTTACCTTCCGTAACTGCCACACAGGAATTGGTAGTACCCAAATCAATACCAACAACTGCTCCCTTGATTGCTTCTGACGCATAATCCCGCCTTGAAGCAATTCTAAAAGCATCATGACTAAGACCTTTCCAGCTCTCCTGGTGGCGGGCGACCTTGGAACTCCGGGAGACTGTGGCGCCGACCAGACGGACGGCC
>NW_006400081.1:193088-203526 GCF_000299155.1 Elephantulus edwardii | reverse complement strand
GACTCGACTGCACGTAACAAGAACAACAACAATTGTTTCATTCATGTACTTTAAAATTTTTTTTAATCATGTACATTTTGTCTTATACAATCATATACATTGTCTTGTGTATGTGTTTATTCTGATTTATTTACAACATTTGAATATATTGTTTTCTACAAAATATACTTCCTATTTCCTTTACTGCAGCCACCCACTGAATTGTGCAACGTTATGATTAACACCCTACCCACTCACCCACCCTCATCCCTCGATTTCCACACTCCCCCCACCTTGGATCCTCATACTCATTCTACAGTAATGGTTTTAGACAATATTTGTCCTTGTGGGACTGAGTTAATTGACTCAGCATAATGCTCTCCAGTCTCCCCTAAGTTAGGTAGTAATTTACAAAATGATTGCTCCTGTGTGCTGTGTAATATTCTATTGTATCAATGTACCACAACTTCCCAATGCATTCATTTGTGCTTGGACATATGAACTGTTTCCATGTTCTTGACATGATGAATAATGCTGTGATGAATATTAATGTAAAAGTTTCAGTTTGAGCCTCTGTTGTCATTTTCCTGGGGTATATTCCAAGCAATGGAATAGCTGGGTCATATGGAATTTCTATGTTCAGCTTTTTTGAGGAAATGCCAAACTACTTTCCAGAATGGTTGTGCGTTGTACAATCCCACCAACAATGTATACCAGTTCTTGTCTCACCACATCCTCTCCAACACTTAGTACTTGCTGTCCTGTTAAACTTTGCCCCTGCTACTGGAGTGAGATGGTTTCTCATTGTGGTTTTGGTTGCATCTCCCTTATTGCCATTGATTAGGAGCATTTCTTCATATCTCCATTGACCATTTGAATATCTTCCTTCTGTGAAAATTCTATGTCTTTTTGCCCATTTTATAATTGGGTTATCAGTCTTTTTTCTTGTGTAGACCCAGGAGTATTCTGTAAACTTTCATTATGAGACCCTTGTCTGAGATGATATTGTCAAATGTTCGTTCTCAGTCAGTAGGTTTTCTTTTTAGCCTGTTAGGAAAGTTTTTGATGAACACAGGGATTTAATCTTTAGAAGGTCTGATTCATCAATTTTTTTTTCTTTTTAAAATTTAGGTTGTTTATTTTTCATTTCAATGAACATCTACAGAGATTTTGGGATTCCATTCATTCATTGTTGCACCCTTCTCCCTGTACAATGATTCATCAATTTTATCCTCTTCAGACTATACATTTCTGGCTGTATTTGGCAGTCTCTTTATACCATCAACTAGGGGTTCTAAGCTTGATCCCAGTTTGTCTCTTATGAACTTTATGGGTTGGACTTTATTCCAAAGTCTCTTATCCACCTTGAGGTGATTTTTGTGTATGGTGTGAGGTGTGGATCCTGTTTTAGCTTTCTATAGGTAGCAGTCCAGTTTTGGCATCACCATTTGTTGAAAAGGTTGTTATTTCTCCATTTGATAGGTCTTATTTCCTTGTCAAATATCAGTTGACCATAGCTAGCTAGGTCTATTTCTGGGTTTTTAATTTTGTTCCACTGATCTATGTACCTGCCATTGTACCAGTACCATGCTGTTTTGGTTACTATCACCATGTAGTAGGTTTTTAAAAATTAGTTTTGAGCTGATTTTACTCCTATAGAATTCATACAATGTCAAACTTTTTAAAGTTTTTGGTTTTTTATTGGTAAGTTAATTCCTTGAGTGGAAAAATATGATGACATTGTGAAGCTGAGACGTATAGAAATCTAAGAAGTGATTGTGCATGCAGACAAAACTCAGGACAAATCCCATTTTGTTTGAGAGGACAAAAGTGATCTTCCAAGTAGGAGGAGATGCTTACAACAGACATTTATATGTAGCAGTTTTCCAAAGCATTCTCATTCACTAATTCTTCTGCAGAAAAGAATGGGTCAAGAATTCCCTCTTTAAAAAATTCTTTCTTTGTTATGCAATTCCCCCCAACCCCCCACCCCGTAAGTTCACACTACTGTGCGGCCTTCGTTCTGGACTCCTGCCATGGCGGTGGTGCCCAGTCATATATCCCTTTTGGATATTTCTCTTTCTCTCATTTGTTTCAGTGCAGTATACATCGTTCCTCCCCTCCTTCTCTGTCTTCCCTCTTCCCCGATGTCGGTCCTGTTTTGCAGCAGTTGCCCTGTGTGGTGTTTGTCCTTTTGTGACTGGGATGTTTCCCTCGGCGTGGTGTCCTCCAGAATCATCCATTTTGCATGGTATTTCGCGTCTTTCTTGTTTTTCAATGCTGCATGGTGTTTCATTGTGTGAGTGTACCAGGGCTTCTCTATTCATTTGTTTGTTGATGGGCGCTTGGGTTGTTTCCGGCTCTTTGCTGTTGTGAGCAAGGCCACAATAAATATACACATAATATAAATATATACATAAAAATAAATATATCTGCTTGGGTGGTGGTTATGCTTTTTTTTTAGGGTGGATTCCCAGAGGTGAAATTGCTGGTCGAGTGGTGTTTCTGTTTGCAGCTTTTTGGGAGGGCGCCATGCAGCTTTCCATAGTTATTGCGCCATTTTGCACTCCTACCAACACTGAATAGGGGTTCCGGTTTCTCCGCGGCTTCTCCAGCATTTGATGTTTGCTGTTCTGTTTTACTGTTCTTACTGGGGTGAAGTGGTGTCTCATGGTTGTTTTGATTCGCATCTCTCTCTTTTTTTTTTTTAGATTGGTTAATGTTTTATTCTGTTATATTTGCTGTTGCTATAACTCAAAACTGAAACTATATTCTTTTTTCAGACAATGGTGAATATTAAGCACTATTATGACATTTGTTCTAAGAAACCAATAGAGGTTCACTTTATACCTAATAATATTTTATTCACTGACTACTAACTTTCGCTTTTATGAATCATCAACCAAAAATAGAAATGTGGCATAAGCTTACTATTTAAGCTCTGGACATATTGTTGTAACAATCGCATCTCTCTTTGAGTGAGGGGTTTTGAGCATTTCTTCATGTGTTTGTTTGCCATCTGAATGTCTTCTTTGTTCAAGTGTATGTTCGTGTCCTGTGACCATTTTTCAATTGGGTTATTTGCCTTTATCTTGTTGTGATTAAAGGAAAATTGTTTAGTTCCTGGGACGGGGTTATCCTCTTGGAGTACTTATTGAGACAGCATCAAATTTGTGAATAAATTTAGAAAAATTTGATGTTTTGAGGTCTTGAATCCTTTTGTACAAGTAGGTATGTTATACTTTTGAGTTTATTAAATTTTTATATAGCATTTCAGGAATTTCTATGGGTATCTACATATAAATTACTCACATTTTCAATTTAGGCTCTTTATATTTTATCTATTTTTTTAAAAAGTATTCATTCACTGTTGCACATTTTCTTTCCTCTCCTTCCCTACACCCTCCCGTAGTCCACTCTGCAATGCACCTCTTGTTCCAGATTGTTGTCATACATATATATTCCTTTTGGACCATTTTCCCCCCTCATCTGTTCCAATGCTGTATTCCTTATCCGTCTACTCTTCCTATTCTTCACTCAGCCCCCATTGTAGGTCCTATTTTATGACAGTGTTTTTGTGAAGTACTTGTCCTTTGTGAATGAGATATTTCACTCAGCATAGTAGCCTCCTGGCTCCTCCATGTTGTGCAACGTTTTATGAGTTCATTGTTTTTTCAATGCTGTGTAATGGTCCATTGTGTACATATAGCATAGTTTTTCTATCCATTTGTTTGTTGATGGGCACTTGGGTTGCTTCCATCTCTTTGCTATTGTGACTAATGGAGCAATAAACATGTATGTGCATACAAAAAAAAAGAATTCTCTCTTTAGCTGCCAGTTATTGTTGGTGGTGGTGTGTGCCATCAAGTCATAACCAACTCATAGCTGCCCCTCCAGCTGGTTTTCAGAGGCAGTAAGTCACACTTATGTAAGGATAGGAGATTGCCAATCCTTCTCCCATGGAGCAGCTGGTGGATTTGAACTATGTGTCTTTGGGATTGCAACATGGCTTCTTACCACTAGGCAATCAAAGCTGCCAAAGTATCTACAGTATGCTTGGAGGTTTCCAGAGAGATTAGCTTGAGCTCCCTTAGGATTGAGAACCATTCTCCCACTTCTAACCATGGATATTTACTGCAGATTCTCTGAGGATTCCAGGGCTCTGAGAGGTTGGCTAGAGGTAGGATCCCTGGGGCTATACAAAAGCACCCCGAATGCTTCCTTTGCACCCATTAAAACAAGTTCAGAATTAACTTTTATGGCACAATCACACCCAGATCACATATAATCCTAGAGTATCTTTATTCTTTAATTTACCCCCATGAAATATTTACATGACATGTATAGCTTTTCTTTTATAAATAAATTAACACACAATTAAATAGAATTGAGGCCATTATAAGGTGAATTTTGTACATACAATAGCTCCCAGAAGGAGCATCATACTGAAGCATTTATTGCTTTTCTTGCTACACTGACAACTGGGTTATAAAAGGACGTGCTCAGGATGGCATTCTGTGAGTTCATAGCTTAATCTTTCCTCTATCTTCAGGGTTCGTTCCCACTTCATTACTATTGTGTTTAATGCCTTCTTTCACAGCACTTCTGCTGCATAGACTGCCATGGAGGCTACCTGGAACTGTTCCATTAAATGAAGACAGTTATTTCTTTGAACACTCTCTACCTACCTCATCTCATCCCTGGGTCAAAGTCTTCAAGGACTTTTATTGATTAGGGCTGTGTATTCCCATTTCTTAAGCTAGATGTCACATAAATGTTATTGTCAAACCAGGTACAACAGGAATAGAAAATAGATTCACCCATTGCCCCTACCTACCTAATCTTGACTCTCCATGTCAATGTTTCAAAGCTTTACTACCCTTATCTAATGTCTGAAGGCCCGAGTTTGCCTCTCAGAGGGCATTTCTTGCTTATCAGGAAACTCAAGCCTGAGTTTAGTAGACCTTTCCTGGATCCCTTGGATTCCCAAGTATAGTTGCAAATTACCAGTAAACGTTGCTCAGAGCATAGTGATTTCCATCAAAAGGCACTTTATACACCTTTAAGAGATTCCACAGACTTTCCTCCCAGGGAAGCCCTGATGAGGCAATGTCCCCAAGCAGTATAAAGGAAGGATATATTTTTTTTTCAGGAAAAATTGATATAATTGTCTTTGTATTGAATGATCATAGCACTTGGATAATTCACTATAAATAGGAAAAGGGACCTACTGTTTACTTAACCTTTTCAAGTCCAATCTTATTGTAAAAAGCCCCCAAATAACAAATGTTTTCTGAATTAAAGTGCAACTAGATTCCTAATCTGTGTTTTATCCCTTCCTCCTGTGATAGAGGACACTCTGGTGGCTTAGTAGAAAGCAGCTGTGCTGGCAATCCAAAGGCATGGGGTTCAAGTCCTCAGCTGTTCTGCATGATAAAGATGGACAATCTCTTTGCGTGGATTTACAGCCCACTGCAGGACTAATTATGAGTTGGTTCCAACTTGACAGCATGTAATCTGTGCTACAGAATGACCCAACTCTCTACATTTGAAAAATTTTAATTTTTAACAGAAATTTTAACTTCTCACTTTACATTTTACATCCTTTTAAATGTTTATTAACTTCCCAATAAATCCTTCATCCCTACACTCCTTCTGCCTCAAAGCAACCCCATACTGTTCAGCAATGAGTGAGAACTTTCAGGGAAATAGTTTTCAAGACAACTGCCAGTCCTCCAGTCTACTCGCTTGAATCTAAGAACAGGTGAATTACTAGGCACATTACTGAGTAAAACACCTTCTGGACAGATTACCTCATCCTCTGGTCCTTACTCAGAAAGATACTGCAAAGCCAGTTGTCAAAATATAAAAAAGAGTACATGGACAGTTTGATAATGCTTTTCAACAGCCCTTTACACTAGGTAAAAAAATAAAACCAGTATTAATAAAAAACTTGTGTGTAGAAAGATTCTAATCTTGATAAAAATTAGCATGCACACTAGAGTTCTTTAATGCACATAGGGGGTAGGCAAAGGTGGTTTCTACTATGCACAAAGTCCACAGGGAAGTACACTTCCACATTCCAATGATTTGTCTTCTTGGGATGGGTTTGTTAAGAGAATGCCGGTGTGCACCGTTTTCTTAAGTTGTCCAAGTCCACATCACGGCAGGGGAAGGTGGCAGCCCTCAAATCATAACAGACTCTCTGAGCCACGGTCCAAGGGCAACAGAAGAGATGGCGGGCTGGTTAGAAGAGAGAGTGTCTTTCCCTTCATGGGGAAGGGGGTGAGCCAAAGTGTAGAATAAGGCCCAAGAATTGTCCCTCTATCTCCCCTGCCCCAACACACACATAGTGGAAAACATCAATGTCAGGGTGAGAGCGCATCATTTGAAACGACCACCCTGATAGGTGGGTGGGGTTTTCAGCTCCCTCCATGGCTCAGGTAAAACCTGGCCAGATGTGGTCAAGTCTGGTCAGTTAGGCCCAGAGGAGCAGAGCTACACTTGAAATGCACTTTTGTGACAAAGGCCCTGGAGCCCCAAGGCCATGCTAACTGTCCAGGTGCCAGGCCCCTGAGGAGGTGGGGACAGGGCGGCGGCACGTGAGCTGTGCGTTCAGCAGGCCCTTTGTGTGTGTTCTGCCGCTGGGGACGGGCAGTGGTAACTGCGCCTGGCTGTACACTCAGTACAAAGAGTCTCTGGGCCCCTGCGCGCTTGGAGGTGGGGACAGGATGGTGGCCCCTGCGCAGCGCGTTCAGTGCTCCTTGGAGGTGTGGACAGGGGATGGCACCTGCGTGCTCAGTACTTGATGGAGAAGCTTGGCCTCTTTGCACTTGGAGGCAGGGACAGGGCAGGGCAGTGGCACTGCGTCTGGCCGTGCACTCAGTGCTTGTTGGATGCGCCCAGGCTGACGGACATGCAGCGACACTGCTTCACCTTCTGCACCTTCTTGAGCCGAAAGGGCGGGTCTAGGCCAGGGCACTGGAGCTCCACGAGCACCGACGTGGAGCGCTGTGGCCTGCAGAAGGCACAGGACTGGAAGGTGGCCTCCCGCGCGCGCACCTGACGCGGGATGTAGAACGAGTTGCATTGGCCATAGCAGAAGCGATTAAGCAGCGTGCGGCTGCGGCAGCCCTGCTCTCTCACCGTCTGTCGCAGTGGCTGTGTCTTGCACCAGTCGCTCCGGAGGTACTTGCGCTCAGTGACCACCAGAGCCTCCTGGCTGGAGGCCAGCACCTCCTTTACCCGCAGCTGCCAGCGCTCTGAGGGATCACTACTACCTTCCTTGTAGGGCGACGGGATGGCTCCTGCAGGCCGGTCCTTCCGGGCTTCTGAGGCTGTCATCAACACAGCCACCAGCAGCAAGGACAAGGAAAGTTTCTGCAACATCCTGCAACGAGAATAAATGGTGGAGGTGTTGGTGGGGCAAGAGATTGAGTGAGGCCTTATATTCACAGGAGCAGTAAAAAAGAGTGTGGTTCAAGGCAAGCTTTTAATTTCCAGACTCAGTACTTGACCTCATGGCACTTAAAACTGATTCATTACTCGACCAAACAACAATAACATTCACATTGCTCTCATAAGATCTGATCACTTAGTGCTAAGGACTTGTGCTACCAACCTAAAAGGTACATGGTTCAAATCCACCAGCTAGTCTGGGAGAAAGGTGGGTGCTCTCTTCCCATGTGATTTACTGCCTCTGAAAACTCTTTGGACAGTCAACTATGGGTCTGTTTCAACTCCGTGGTACATAACAACTTTTACAGGAAACCATGAGGCCCTTGGGTAGTGCAATTGGTTTACCCTTCACTCTCAACCCAAAGTTTAGCTGTTCAAACCTACTCGGTGGTGCACGGAGAAACAACCTTAGCTATCTGTCTCTGTGAAGATTAAAGCCAAGGAAAACCATCTGAAGTTCAGTTCTACTCTGTAACACACGTGGCCACCAGGAGTCAGAACTGACTCATGGCTACAGGTTGGATTGGGTTGGTTAGGACGCTATGACAGCAGCCTGATCACTGCCTAGCAGGCAAGGAGGTGGACAAAATGAACAGTGAGTATTTTATAATACAGTTAAGAGAATGCACATGTTATAACAACTACAGAAGAACGAAAAAACCAAGGACTTATCAAGAATGATCACTAGCTTGGAAAGGTCAGCGAAGGAGAGGAAGCCCCTCAAAGAGATGGGTTGACACAGTGACTGCAGCAATGGGCTTGAGTAAAGCTGTACTTGTGGGCATGATGCAGGATGGGGAAGGGTTTGATCTGTTGATCATTGCATGATTCGGACTTGGCTTGATGGTGCCCAAGAACGATGATGACAACAACAACAACAATAGGAGGAACTCAAGGAAATTTATAGAAGAAGTAACAAAAATAGGGAAAGGATGACAAGTGCAACAAACATACAAAAACAACAACAACAACAAAAAAAAACAACCCAAAAACCACAAACTGAAGCCAGCTTATAGAGTTCTCAGTGACTGGTTTTCTGCCAGAACGTCATTCATTTGAAGTAATTCTGTATGGGCTCAAACCTTCAACCCTTCAGTCAGAAGAAGCATCACTTAGAGACTCTGCAAAAGGGCAAGCATTGGGTAAATCTGAATGATACTGGGCAAGGGAAATAAAAATTTGAGAGTAGACATAGTGGGAAGAATTTCTTATATTGTAAACCGTAACGACTGAAATTTTAAGGTCATATTTTCAAAAGGCTCTTCCCATATCTCCCCAATTCCACACATAAAATATCATATAAAAATGGCCACATTTCTGCCAGACTTGGGCAAACATCAAATATTGGGCTCACTGAACAGCTTATTATGTTTGTTGAATGATTTGTGGTTTCAAAAAGACTCTTAAAAGGAAAGCATTCTAGTTCCATTTCAGCAACTTCTGAAATTATTAACATTTTGAATAAACAGTACCAAAAGTTTGCAAATCCTAGCCAGGAAATACTTAGAGAATCAGGGCTGGGTCCTGGAGTCTTAGTTCCAGGAACACTTTCCCAAAAATCTTTGATAGTTTAAAAAAATGTGTGTTTTCATTCAACAGGTTCTTGTGGGTTTGGGGACAAACAGAACTAAGTAAAATATACTGAGATAAATTTAGGGCATACCCTCTTAGGATTGATGATATTGGATATAGTTAGCAATAGGCATCTTTTGAACATGAAAATGTTTCCAAAGCATCTGGCTTTCTCAGAAATTCTCACAAAAGCATAAACAAAGAAGCAAAACTCCTGGTTTCACAAAAGAGAAATGAAGTCTATGAAAATGAAGACATGGGGCCAGGAAAGGATCTTTTCTCATTTCTCTTCATTGTTGTCTTATTTCTTCATATATACCAGCTCAACCTGTGGCTATGGGATTGTCGCTTGGCAGCAGAGTGCGTGGGCCATTTGCACCAGGTAGGTCATGATCTTCACTCATGGCAACAATAAGATTCCCAAGAAGTCTGGAATCTCAGTGTTAGAGGGGTATTTTGTCTATTATGTTATATCCTCTCTACCACTGGGTCACTAAAGCAATTATCCCAGTTGTTGCTAAGAACATATAAACTCCATCAGCTTTAATTGTGTCTGCAGGTCCATGCAAATGAACTTGATCCCATTATCCAAGAGAACACAAAAAATCAGAAGCAAACAAAAAGTTAGTAAATGTTAGACTTCAAAATGATTATTTGTTTCATGCCTATTACCACCCTGTCTTATTTTGTTTATTAATTATCACACATTTTTCCTCCCTCCCCCCTCTCAGGCCATTTTGCAATGCTCCTCTTGTTACAGATGGTTGTCATGCATACAATATACATATATTCCTTTCAGACATTTCTTACCCTCATCTGTTCCAATGCTCATTTTCTATCCACTCTTTCCCTAGTCTCTCCTCAGTCCCCCATCACAGTCCTATTTTATAACAGCAGTATTATGCAGTATTTATCCTTTTATGACTGAAATGTTTAACTCAGAATAATGTCTTCCTGGTTCACAAATTTGTTTTATCAATTCATTGTTTTTAAGTATTGCATAATTTTCCAGTGTGTGAATATAGCAGTTTTTCTATCCATTTGTTTGTTGATGAACACTTGATTTATTTTCTTCTCTTCACTGTTGTGAATAATGCAGTGGTAACATGGGTGTTGCTATCTGTGTTTCATTGATTATGCAAAGACGTTTGACTGTGTGGATCATAACAAACTGTGGCTGACTCTGAGAAGAATGGATATCCCAGAACATTTAATCGTGCTAATGTGAAACCTATACTTGGACCAAGAGGCAGTCATCAGAAGAGAGAAGGAAACACTGCATGGTTCAAAATTGGGAAAGGTGTACACCAGGGATGTGTCCTATCTCCATACCTTTTCAACCTGTATGCAGAACAGAATATCCGAGAGGCTGGGCTCTATGTGGAGAAGTGTGGCGTCAGGATTGGTGGAAGATCTATTAACAATCTGC
>NW_006400081.1:186384-192133 GCF_000299155.1 Elephantulus edwardii | reverse complement strand
TGGGATGGGAGTGTCAGGGACAGTGCGATTGGCACAGGACAGAGCGGAGTTTAGGGCTGTTGTACATAGGGTCGCTATGAGTCGCAGGCGACTCGATGGCACATAACAACAACAACAACAACAATGGACTGTCAAGAAAACAAACAGATTTATCCTGGAGAGGATTAAACCAGGCTGCTCCTTGGAGGCAAGGATTCTGGGGCTTTGTCTGACATACTTTGTACATGTTGTAAGGAGGGACTGGTCCTCGGAGAACAACGTCATGCTTGGGAGGGTGAAGGAATGACGGAGGAGGGGAATACCCTCTATGAGGTGGATTGGTTCAGTGACTGAAATAATCGGAATCGGTGTGTCAGAGGCAGTGCGATTGGCACAGAATAGAGCAGGGTTTAGGGCTGTAGTACATAGGGTCTCTATGATTCGCAAGCGACTCGACGGCACATAACAACAACAACAACATGAATGTGTGTTCATCTGCTTAAGTCACAGGCCTGGGTTCTTTAAGATATATTCCCAGTAGTGGCATTATTGAGTCAAATGGTATTTCTATTTCCAACTTTTTGAGGAAGAGGCAGACTGCCCTCCATAGTGGTTGTTCCATTGTACATTCCCATTAGCAGTGAATAAGAGTTCCAATATCTCTATAACCTTGTCAGTGTTTGTTGTTTCCTGCCCTCTTGAATTTTACTATTGTTGCCAGATGGTTTTTATTCACTATAATCATTGCTACAAACGAGGCCTTGTAGCACAGTGGTTCAGTGCACCGCTGGTAACTACCTGAGTGGTTCAGACACATGCAGTGACCACAGTGGAAAAAAACTGCGTGTTTTCTGGCATAAAGATGGCCACCTAATGTCATGGGAGGCCACTACGCATCAGAATCAATTTGACGACATCCAGTAACATCTGTTGCAGCCTCAACAACCAAAGGCACTTTATTTGTGACTGAGGTCCTTGAACTGGGAGTGTGGTGGCCTAGCTTCTCAACTCTAGAGACAAGTCTCAATGCCCTCTGGCCCAAGACTGGTTATCTGCTGAAGCCCCTGACTTCTTGCAACTGTAAAGGTGAAAGTAAAAATCCCAGAGGCTGTGAAATGGAGTTTTATTGAAAAAAATCCCCACCCATTCACTTACATTTTGCCTAAGACTGCTTTTGCTCTACAATGTTAGCATGAGTGGTGGCATCAGACTGTAGAACTTGCAAAAGCTTCACATTTTTGCTTGTTGATCTCTTACAGAACAAAAAAAGAGTCAAACTTTGCTTCAAATGTTTCCAATCTTATCCATTAAGTGAAGTCAGAGTCTTCTGCCAAAGTAGTTCTCAATTTTAAGAGCTCTAACTAGCTCTGGTGGCCTAGTGGTAAGAAACTGTGCTGCAATCCTGAAGGTTCATGGTAGAAACATAGACAATCTACTGCCTCTGAAAACTTGCTGGAGGGTCAGCTATTGATTGCTTCCAGCTTGAAGACACACACCAACTATAAAGCAAGGAGCTCTGGTGGTGAATGGCTTTGTGTCCCATTACACAAAAACTGCTGACAAAAGGCCAGCAATTGTAATTGGCCAGCTGCTCCGGTGGAGAAAGATGGACAGTTGTCTCCTTTCAAAATTCACAGACTGACAGACTCAATGGGTGTTTGCTACCAGAGGCAAAAACTTTTGAGCAATCAGCTACAGTTGAGAAGTTAAAGGTTTAAATCTATTTTGAGGTGCCTTAGAAGAAAAGCCTAGAGAACGATTTCCAAAAGCAAGCCCAACCATTGGAAGCCTAGGAAGCACCCTTCTACTTTGGCATGTATGTAGTCACCAGGAGTCAGAAGGAATTTGCTGGAAACTGCATGGGTTATGTGTTCACCAAAAACTTCAAAATAGTAATATTTCATTTTCTCTTTTCAGTCTCTTTCTGTATTTTGAAAGAAAGACCAAAGATTTTAGTAGGCCAAAGATTCAGCCCTTCCAATATTTTTCTTTTTTCTCAATTTTTAAATTAATTTTAATGAAAATTTATGGAGACTTTGGATTTCCATTCATTAATTGTTACACTTTTCTCCCTGCCCACTCCTCTTCCCACCCCCAGTTAGTTCTTCTCTGAAAAGTAAAAGAAAAACTCTTTCATTGTTTTACAATCCTTCCTCCCAGTTCCACTCCACCATGCAGCCTTTGTTCTGGACTCCTGACATGACAATAATACCTAATCACATATCCCTTTTAAACCATTTTCCCCCCCATCTGTTTCAATGTAGTATGCATTATTTATCCCATCAACTCTGGGGTCAGTCCAGTTTTACAACAGTGGCACTATGCAGTATTTGTCCTTTTGTGACAGAGATATTTCACTCAGGATAATGTCCTCCAGGGTCACCCATTTTGAATAATATTGCATGAGTTCCTTGTATTTCAATGCAGTGTAGTGTTTCATTGTGTGAATATACCAGAGATTCTCTATCCATTCGTTTATTGATGGGCACTTAGGTTGTTTCCAACTCCTTGCTATTGTGAACAAAGCTGCGATAAACATGGGTGTGCATATAGCTGGTTGGGTGGCAGTTATGGTCTCTTTCGGGTATATTCCCAGTAGTGGAATTGCTTTGTTAAATGGTATCAGTTGCAAATACAACTTTTTGAGAAAGCGCCACACCACCTTCCACAGTGGTTGCACCATTTTACACTCCCACCAACAGTGAATAAGGATTCCAGTTTCTTCACAACCTTGCCAGCGTTTGTCGTTCTGTTAAATTTGGTTAATCTTACTGGGGTGAGATGATTTCTCATAGTTGTTTTGAGCCCCCCATTCTTACCCTCTTACTATGCAGACATAAAATCATCCCAAAACCTGGTTTCTATTTCTACTATTACAGTTTCTATCTGTGTGCGAAGGTGTGCATATTTGGACTTTACCGAAACAACATACTATTTTGAAACCTTGTCATTCAAAAGTATGCGTTTAAGAGTTTATGCATGTGGATATTTTTAGCACGTCCATTAATTTACAAGCGTTGAACTTAAAGCACATTTTATTAATTTACTTTCTGAGGGCTATTAAGTGGCACCAATGTATTCACTCTTGTCATAGTAGTTGGCCTAAGCAGCTTTTGGGTGTGTGTTTATGCTCATCTGTTTGGAATTTTTTCTAGAGGAGACTCTAGGAACTGGGAATGGCAGGTCACATGTTGTGGACAAGTTGAGGTCACTAATTCTTGCCCATTTGTTTTCTATGTGCTTCTTGTACCAGCCCCCTTGTCTCATGTCTGTCCTGATGCTGCACATATTTACTTACCCTTGGTGTTAACCAGATTCATTACCTTTTATTCTTATCTGAGAGAATGGAAATAACATTTTAAGACTTCAGGTGAACATGCACATAACAAAACATATTGAAATATGATCTAAGGTGGCATTACGGCCTTAATAAGAAAATGGATTAGAACAAGTTCTACATGTATAACTCAATGACTTTGGTCACACTTAATTTGTAAATTATTATTATCTTTCTCCTTCTTCAAATTATTCCATAGCCAATAAAAGGAAGTTAGTGCCCCCATGGAAAAGCTCCCGATTTCCCTTCCCTTCTTCTCCTGGAAGCCAATCATCTTTGGTTTCTATGTATGTATATGTTTGTTTCACAGATGTGAGATCATGTGGGATTTGTCCTTCTGTGACTGATTTATTTTACTAATCATAATGTTTTTATGGTTCATTTGCATTGTGACATGCATCATTATTTTATTTTCTTTATGGCTAAACAATGTTACAATGTGCTGTTGAGTTGACTACAACTCACAGTG
The DNA here is from genome assembly GCF_000299155.1 of Elephantulus edwardii. Lineage (NCBI taxonomy): Eukaryota > Metazoa > Chordata > Mammalia > Macroscelidea > Macroscelididae > Elephantulus > Elephantulus edwardii. Next base: position 188,348 of record NW_006400081.1, on the reverse strand, counting down.
ACATCATGAACCTTGCCCTATCCTGAGCCAGCCCCACCATCTCTGACACACCTGACCCAATTGCCACAGACACTGTGTCCGTTCATCTCATCCAGGGTCTTCCTCTCCAGTGCTGACCTTCTATCCTTCCAATAATGATGTTGTTCTCCAAGGACTTATCTCTCCTGACCCAAAATGTGATACAGAGATTCAAAATCCTTGCCTCCAAGGAGCAATCTAGCTTTTCCATTGTAAGTATGTTTTTTTTCTTTTGATGGACATTTCTCTGCACATTTTTGCACATTTTTGCTATTGGGAGAAGTGCTGGAATACAAAAAAAAATTTTGGAAAAGGAAAAATTAGTATTTCTAAAACCTCTGTTCTGTCATGAGAAGAATAGGAAGTGGCTTGCAATTTTAAAGAATGACCAGAGTGTCTCACATGACTCAGAAGGTTCAAATCTAAAGTAATTCATCTGTTTTTCCATGGGTCATTGCCTCAGCGGAAACTTGACAATCATTTTGTTCCAAGAGATGTTTCATATAATCTTGAAAAACTATTATGTTTCTTAAAAAAAAAATTGATGAAAGAAAAAAAAAAGTTCTCCTTTCGCTTACTCATTTGGGACTCTCTGTTCTTATTTCCTAAACTTTGAAAAATGGTGTGGGTAAATCCAGCATGAGAAATGTAATTCTTACTCCCCTGCTGCAATCTTTACCTCAGTAAGGAGACTCCGGGGGAGTCTCATTGAAAGCTGTACATGTATCCACACATTGCCATCTCTCCAGAGCACAGCACCTAGGCAGGGTCAGGAGGAGGAGTTCCCAGCGCTGTGCTACCCATGTCTTGGCCCTGTGGAACTAACTCCTACTGTGGCTTTCCCTGTGTAAAAAAAGAGGGCGAAAGGCACTCTCCTCTCCTAATTGGTCTGTCCTGTGCTGCTGTTAAGAGGAAGGCAGCACTAACAGGAAGTAATAGTCCAAGATCTCTCTAGGAGCAAAAGACCATGATTTCTATTTACAGGCAAGGATTTTATAGACAGTAACATTTGTTCTCTGCCCTAAGACTGTGTGTTTTTTTTAAGTAAGGATTTCGAAGTGATTATCCAAAAGCTCTCTCATGCTGTGGTGATTATACACTTTGCAAACTCCTTTCTCATCTTCTCCTAGGACAGCCATTTACATTAAAAGCTAACAGCAAGTTTCTGTTAGTGCTGCCTTCCTCTTAACAGCAGCACAGGACAGACCAAGAAGAGTAGAGCATTTCGTCAAAGATTTTTTGCGCAAATTAAAAAACATCCTGCCTATGAACTCTATCTAATGTTTCCTTGTCATGTTCTCCTTCAAATAACTTTGTCTTAGATGTTATGTGATTGTTTGTAGTTTCCTACAAACGGCAAATAATTGAACTTTGTCTCCTGTTTATTTCTTCCTGAAAATTCCTGAAATTCTTCTCTCTCTCTTTTTGGTCTGTCTGATACTTCTCTAAATCTGAACATTCACATTAAGACAGACTAGGAAGAAGGATTGGCCATCCACTTCTGAAATAGCAGGCCTCTGAAAACCCTATGTACAACAGAACACATTTAGATAACAGAAACGGCAGAGGAGGTTGAGTTTTCAAGTATGGAAATACAAAGGAAGAGGAACAGTTGTAAGCAGACACTGGTGATTGGGACATGGAATGTGAGAACCATGAATGTAGGAAAATCAGATATTGTTAAGGAAGAAATGGAACGTATAAATATTGACATACTAGGCACTGGTGAGATGAGATGGACTGGCATGGGATATTTTGAGTCGGATGACCGTATGATATATTACTCTGGAGATGAAAAGGTGAGGAAAAATGGAGTTGCTTTCATAGTTAAAAATGTCATTGCTAGATCCATCTTGAAGTACAATATTGTTAGTGACAGGATAATATCTATATGCATACAAGGAAGTCCAGTGAATACCACTATCATTCAAATATATGCACCAACA
>NW_006400081.1:182124-183695 GCF_000299155.1 Elephantulus edwardii | reverse complement strand
TAATTTTCTTAGCAGTTCAGGGTACATTCAATACTCTTCTCCAGCACCACACCTCAAAGGCATTAATTCTCCTTCTATCCTCCCTAGTCATTGTCCAGCTCTCTGATTCATAGCAAGTGATTGCAAAGACCATAGCCTATATCAGACGCACCCTAGTCTCCAGAGTGACACCATTGCTCTTCAGGACCCTCTGCATTATCCACCATGATGTCTTTCTTCAAGGACTGGATCTTCCTAACAACATTTTCAAAATACGTGAGACAAAGACTTACCATCCTTGTCTCTATGGAGCGCTCTGGTTACACTTCATTGTAAAGAAATTTGTTTATTCTTGTGGCAGTCCATGATACATTCAATACTCTTCACCAGGATCACAATTGAAAAGCATTTCTTGGGGTGTTTTTTTGTCTGTCCTTAGTTACTGTCCAAATTTCAGATGCATAGGAGATAACTGAAAATATCATAGCTTGCATCAGCATACCTTAGTCTTTACACTGACATCGTTGCTTGTGAGCACTTTGGAGAGGTCTTTGACAGTAAACTATCCCAATTCAGTATGTCTTCTGATTTTAGATGTCCCATAAGGATCTTAAATTCTCTATGTTCCAAATCTCATTATCATCTTTCTTCATTGTCTGCACCTCCCCGACTGATCATAGTAAAGATCACAACACTTCTCCAGAAAGTTAGGAGGGACTTTATTGATCTCTCAGCTGAAAGTTCATCTCCTCAATAATACTGCAATTTTGTCCAGGTATTAAATTACCACTTTTGATGAAACTTTCTATTGTCCATGGAGTTAAAGGTGATTTGTCTAAGCCAATTTGTCCTTTGTATGTAATTAGTTTAAGCATACTCAGTGATACACAACTGTGACTAATAAAATAGAAATATTTTTTGTATTTATATTTTATAAATATAATTTTCAGTGATATACAATCATGACTAATAAAATAGAAATCCTTCTGGAATATACAGGGAGCTCTGGTAGCCTAGTGTCAAAAAGCTGTGCTCCAATTCCAAAGGCACATGGTTTGAGGCCACCACCTGCTACTTATGAGAAGGATGGATAATCCCCTCCTGTTTGATTAATTGCCTCTAAAAACCTGCTGGAAGGTCAGCTATGGGTCAGTTCCAACTCTACAGTCTACAACAGCAACAATAATGAATGACCTGGGAAAGGCTTTGTTGTTGTGTGTGCCTTTGAGTTGAAATTGACTCATAGCTGACCTTCCAGAGGGTTTCCAGTGGCAGTAAATAGCACTGGAGGAGAGTGCCCATTTTTTCCTGTGGAATGGCTGGCAGATTTTAATTGTGTGCCTCTAGGTTGGCAGTGCAGCCCATTACCCACTATGCCAACAGAGCTCCCTGTAAAAAAGTTATACTCTGATTAAATGATTTGCCAACAGGAATATGCAATGAATAAGTCATTGCAGGTTATACACATGGACTTCACCTGATGGTATGCATAGGAATCAGATCAACTACATCTGTGGAAGGAACCGCTGGAGAAGCTCAATATCAGCTGTGAAAACTAGGCCGGGGGCTGATTGTGGAACAGTCCACCAATT
>NW_006400081.1:160288-179734 GCF_000299155.1 Elephantulus edwardii | reverse complement strand
GAGGGACCATTCTTTGGAGAATGACATCATGTTTAGAAGAGTAGAGAGACGGCGTAGGAAAGGAAGACCCCCAGATGAGATGGATTCACATGGTAACTGGGGAAATTAATTAAGGTTTGTCAGAGTCAGTAAGACTGGCTCAGGATAGGGCAGGATTTGGAGCTATGAGCCACAGGCAACAATGACAAAGACACAAGAACAATGACGCAAGAACAACAACAACGTGTGTGTGTGTGTGTGTGTGTGTGTGTGTGTGTGTGTGTGTGTGTGTGTGTGTGTGTTAAACCTACATTTGGTTTCTATTCAGCTATGATTTCTTAAAAGGATATTAAACTTTTTGAGGAAACAACAGACTGCCTTCCATTGTGGTTGTATCATTTTACATTCCCATCAGCAGTGCACGCAAGTACAAAATTCTCTGCATCCTTGTCAACATTTGCTCTTTGCTGTCCTCTTTGCTATTGTTGCTGGAGTGACACGATAACTCATTTTTGTTTTATGCAGATGACACAACCTTGATTGCCGAAACTGAGAAGGACCGGAGGCACTTGCTGCAGAAGGTCAAAGAGACTGCCTTAAATATGAATTGAAACTCCACATCAAGAAAACAAAGGTTCTTACCACTGTGTTAATTGCCTGCATCAGGATAGATGGTGAAGAGATTAAGATTATTAACAGCTTCAGTTTGCTTGGCTCCACAATCAACACTCTTGGTACCAGCAGCCAGGAAATCAAAAGATTAATCACATTGGGAAAATCTGCTGTCTGAGACCTCTTCAGAGTACTGAAGAGCAATGATGTCAGTCTGGAGACTAAGGTGCACCTTATCCAGACCATGGTCTTCTCAATTACTTTCTATGCATTGGAAAGCTGGACAATGACAAGGGATGATAGAAGGAGAATGATGCCTTTGAGCTGTGGTGCTGGAAAAGGCTATAGAATATAACATGGACTGCTAGGAGAACAAACAGGTTTGTCCTGGAGAAGGTGAAACCAGGCTGCTACTTAGAGGCAAGGATTCTGAAGCTCCATCTCACTGGTTCTGTGTTCCATCACTTCAACCCTGTTCATGTGACCATCCATCATGTTGACAGCATCTGAAACATTGGTTCTGTATTTTGAATTGTGGTTTCTTGTTTTTCTTGAGTCTCTAATGCCTTGTTTGTTTTATCGGCATTGTTTTGGATTGTTGTTTTTGCTTGTGGTGTCCTGTAATTCTTAAAGTTTGTCTTTCACCCATTGAAAATCTGCAATCATTGTTTATTTTTCTGAAATTCTTTATCAGAAAGTTCCATCAGACTTTCTGGCTTTAGGAAATCCATTGATACTGTGTCACTTTTTTAGGGTCACTTCTTTCTTTGGTCTTGTATAGGGGGTGAGGTAGCTTGCTTCCTATGTGACATTGCTGTGGTAGTGTTTTTCTTCTTCCCCCTCCCCCTCATTCATTGTTGCACTTTTCTCCCTGCCTGCCCATCCTCCTCAGCACACTCTTCTCTTTGAAAAGTAAAAGAAAAATTCTGATTGTTTTACAATCCCTCCCCCCAGGTCCACTCCACTATGCAGCCTTCATTCTGGACTCCTGTCACGACAATAATACCTAATCACATAACCCTTTTAAACAGTTTTCTCCCTCATCTGTTTCAATGCAGTATACATTATTTATCCCCTATTTTTCAGTCTTCCCCCATCCCCAATGTCAGTCCTGTTTTACAACAGTGGCACTATGCAGGATTTGTCCTTTTGTGACCAAGATATTTCACTCAGCATAATGTCCTCCATTTTGAATAATACTGCATGAGTTCCTTGTTTTTCAATGCAATGTAGTAATCCATTGTGTGAATATACCACAGCTTCTCTATTCATTCGTTTGTTGATGGACACTTAGGTTGTTTCCAACTCCTTACTATCATGAACAAAGTCGTGATAAACATGGGTGTGCATATAGCTGCTTGGGTGGGAGTTAATGGTCTCTTTGGGGTATATTCCCAGTAGTGGAATTGCTGGGTCAAATGGTATCTCTATTTGCAACTTTTTGAGAAAGCACCACACCGCCTTCCACAGTGGTTGCCCCACTTGATACTTCCACCAACAGTGAATAAGGGTTCCAGTTTCTCCACACCTCACCAGCATTTGTTGCTTGTTGTTCTGTTAAATTTTGCTAATCTTACTGCGGTGAGATGATATCTCATAGTTGTTTTGATTTGCATCTCTCTTAGAGCTAGGTATTTTGAACATTTCTTCATGTGCTTGTCGGCCATCTGAAAGTCTTCTTTGGTGAAGTGTCTAATCATATCCTGTGCCCATTTTTCGACTGGATTGTTTACTTTTATCTTGTTGTGTTGTGTGTTAGTGTTTTTCATGTCTGAGGTGATAGTTACTGCTCCAGAAGAAGGTGTGGCAGTTACCCTGCCTGGGTTTCTCCCAGTTCAATAGAGAAAAGGCCTGTGGAAGCAGCCTCCTCTCTCAGACAGTTGCTGTAGCTAGCATAGACCAAGGTGCATTAGGCTAAAGATAGTTGATGGATTGGATGTGAGGAGCACAAAAATCTGATTAGAAACCTAGAAAGCCTTGATTTTCCTTCAAGAACGAGCTCAAGCTCGAGCCGTCTCACTTCCTTCTGATTGGGCTTAAAAGGTCCTGTGATCCAGCCAAAAACAGTGACACCCCACAAAGTACCTCACTGAAGTTCCAGCACCACTCCTGGTGTGTGTGGGGAGTGTTGTTCTGAGCGCAGACAGCCAGTGTTGGGACTGGAGTTCCGGGTGCTTGCTGGCGTAGATGGAACTGGAGTTCTAGGCTCACACTCACTCAGATTCCAGCTTTCCTGCTTGCCCCAGGTGCATTATTCTCCTGCATGTTGCTCCCCAGTGCATGTGTCAGCAGCTCCCCAGCACATGTGTGGTGCCAGCGAACAGTTCCTGGGTGCATACCTGGTGTCAGCAAGCACCTCCCTGGCACAGGCCTAACGTCAGCAGGTGTGTGTTGACAGTTGTTTTGACTTATCTCACTCAAATTCCAGCTGTCCATTTTGCTGCCATGTTGGTCCATCAGGGTTGCCAATCCTTCAGGGCTGCCAACAGTTTAAATATTTTCTCCATCTTTCATGATGTTGCCTCTTGGTCCAGTTGTAAGAATCCTTGTTTTCTTGACATTGAGATGCTAACCATATTGAAGACTGTATTTTTCATTTTCAAAAAGCAAGGTTGTGTCATCAGCATAACACAGGTTTTTGATGACTGTTCCCTGATGCCACATTCCTCTTCACAGAGTCCAGCTTCTTCAATAATTTGCTCAGCATACAGTTTGGATAGGTATGGAAACAGAATACAAACCTGACACACTCTAGTCTCTTCTTAATTTTAGATCATGTAGGGTTCCTTTACTCTGTTTTCACAACAGCTTCCTAGAGTTTTGGATGAGCACAATTAAGTGCTCTGAGATTCGCATTCTTCTTAATGTTAGCCTTAACTCGTTATTATCCACACAATCAAATGCCTTTACATAGTCAAGAAAACATAAATAGGCATTCTTCTAGTATTATTTACTTTCAGGCAGAATCCATCTGATTTCAGCAGTGATATTCCTGGTGCCATGGCCTCTTTTAAATCCACTTAAACTTCTGGCAATTCCTTATCTGTATTATTCTAGCCCTTAAAAAAATAATCTTCAGTAGTATTTTGCTTGAATCTGGTATAAATGTCTTGTTATATTGTGTCTTCATTTTGTTGGATCATGTTATTTGAGAATGGAAACAAATATGGACCTCTTCCAATCTGTTGGCCTGAAAGTTGTCCTACAAATTTCCTGACAGAGATTGAAGAGCACATCCAGGGCTACATCTGTTAATTTAAACAAGTCAGTTGGTATTTCATTGATTCCTGGGGCCTTATTTTTGGCTGATGCTGTCCATGCAGCCTCCACTTCCTTCTATTTTACCATTGGCTCCAGCTTTTTATGGTACTTCCTGAAATTGTTCCATGTCAGTGTATTGCCCCAATCTTCTTTTGATGCTTTCAGGGTCATTCAATATATTGCCCATAGAATCCTTCAGTATTATGGCTCAAAACTTAAAATTGCTTTTCAACTCTCTCAACTGGAGAAATGCAGAGCAAGTTTCTCCTTTTTATTCTCCAATTCTAGCTCTCTGCACATTCCATTGTAATACTTTGTTTTGCCCTTTGAAATCTTCTATTCAGCTCTTTTATTCTGGCATATTTCCCCTTTTATTTTGGCTTGTCAATGCTCTAGTGCAATGTTTAGAGTCTCTTCTGACATCCATTTTCATCTTTTGTTTCTCTTCTTTCTTTGTAATGACCTTTTGCTGTCTTCATGGATAATATCCTTGATATCATCCCACAACTCATCTGGTCTTTGATCATTGGTGTTTATTTCTTCAAGCCAATTCTTAAGATGATTTTGAAATTCAGATGGAACAAATTCACAATCATATTATGGTTCTCTTGGACATATGTTAATTTTTCTCAAGCCTCAGTTTGCAGTTGCACAAGAGTGGTCCAACCCACAGTCTGTCCCTGGCTTGGCTTTGGCTGCCAATATTGAGCTTCTCCAATGATTCCTTCCACAGATACAGTCAATCTGATTCCTATGCAGTCCATCAGGTGAGTTCTATATGTAAAGTCATTGTTTATGTCTATTTGCAATAAATAAATCATTGAAAATTTAAAATTAGATCATTCTATTTCCAGCCTCATTTCTATCACTAATCCCATGTTTTCCAACTTCTATTCCATCTTCATTGTTTCCAACTTTTTCATTCCAGTCACTAATTATCATTAACATATTTTGATTGTAAATTGGTCAATTTCAAACTGTAAGATTTGATAATAATTTTCAGTCTCTTCCTCTTTAGGTGATTTAGGAGTGTATATTTGAATAGTATTGATGTTAATGGGTCTTCTTTGTATGTGTATGGATAACATCCTATAAAAAATTCACAACAGTTTAGCCCTACAGTATTTTCTAAACTTAATTGTGAGACCCTTGTCTGAAATGTCATTGCTATTTTTTCCCCCCTGGGACACAGAACCAGCAAAACAGAAGATAAAGTTCTCAGCACTGATCTGCTAGAACAAAAAGAAGAATCATAAAGGAAGGAATAAGAAGAAAACCTAAGAATAATGGGGGGCACCATCAAGAGAAACCACATGTACTTAATTGAAATCCCAGAATAGGAAGAAGCAAAAAAAAAGGCACTAAGAGTTGTGAAGAGTTACTAGAAGAGAACTTTCCAGGCATAGTAAAAAATGATAGAACATATACACAAGAAGCTGTGTGAAATCCATATAGAATAGACTCCAAAAGAAAAACACCAAGGCATATCATAGCCAAATTTTCCAGAACCAAGGATAAGGAGAGAATTCTGAAAATGGTTAGGGGGAAAAGGGTAATCTATAAGGGAAAGCAAATAAGAGTAAGTGCTGATTTTCAGAAGAAATAATGTGAGTGAGGAGACAGTGGAATGATACATCAAACACTCAAATAACCCAACTGTCAACCAAGAATACTGAGCTCCTACCCCTCCAAAATAAGTGCTGTACCCAGCAAAACTGTCCATCAAATATGATAGAGAGATCAAGTTATTACCAGAAAATAAAAAAATGAGGATTGTTGTTGTTATGCTCTGTCAAGTGGCCTGTGACTCACAGTGACCAAGTACAACAGCTCTGCAGCCTGCCCTATTGTAAGCCTACTCTTATTGCCTCAGTTACTGTATCAATCCATCTCGCATTTTCCTCTCCTGCACTGTGCCTCTACCCTTCTGAGTATTATGTTTTTCTCTATGGACTGAGTGCCCCTGGACACATGCCCAAAGTTTGTGAAACAGAGCTTCAAAATTCTATCCTCCAAGGAGAAAATTGGTTTCACCCTCTCCAAGACAGGCCTACTTGTTTTCTTGGAGATCTCTGGTAGGTTCCAGATTCTTCTCCAGCAGCACAACTCAAAGGTATTAATTCTTCTTCTGTCACCCTTAATCATTGTCCAGGTCTCTGATACACAGCAAGTATTGTGAAAACTATGGCCTGCATCAGACATATTGTGAAAACAAGACCACTATTGCATGAAATACTGAGGAAAGACCTTCTTACAGAGATGCCACAGAAAGCAGGATGGATCAAAGTAACCAGTGACAAAACAAAAAATAAAATGATAGCACAAAACATTGTCTTTTAATAATGTGTATAGACCTCTCTAAAGTACTCAAGAGCAACAGTGTGTCTCTGGAGACTAAGGTGCGTCTGGTACAGGCCATGGTCTTTGCAATCACTTGTTATGCGCCAGAGAGCTGGACAATGACCAGGGAGGATAGAAGGAGAATTGATGCGTTTTAGCTTTGGTGTTGGGGAAGAGTGCTGAGGGTGCTAATGACTGCTGGGAAAACAAACAGATTCATCCTGGATAGGGCTAAACCAGGCTGCTCCTTGGAGGCAGGGATTCTGAGGCTTCTTCTGACATACTTTGGTCATGTTGTAAGGAGTGACCAGTCCTTGGAGAAGGACATCATGCTTGGGAGGGTGGAGGGCAGGCGCAGGAGGTTAAGGCCCTCTGGGAGATGAATTGATTCGGTGACTGGGGCAATTGGGATGAGTGTGTTGGAGACAATGTGATTGGCACAGGACAGAGCAGAGTTTAGAGCTGTTGTACATAGGGTAGCTATGAGTCCCAAGTGACTCAATGGCACATAACAACAACAAACAATGGGAACCAGAAAAAAAGCAGGAGTAGCAATATTGTTGTTGTTGTTGATTGCCATCAAGCCAAGTACAACTTATAGAAACTCTATGAACAAAAGACCTAATGCCTTTCCATAATTGTTATTTCTCCTGGTTCATAGAATTTCCATAGGCATGTGATTTAGGAAGCGGATGCCACTCCTGCTTCCAAACCTATTTTGTATCAGGGAGCTCCACCAAACACTGTCCATGTTAGGAGACCATTATGGTATTTGATACCCTTATGGTACAAGTTTTAGCAGAACAGCAAACCCAGATTACCTCAGTAGAGCACATTGATGGAGTAATGTACAAAGTGGCAGAATGTTTCTCCAAATATAACAACACTAGAGACCAAAATAAATGTCAGGAGAAACTCTGAATATTGCACTGTGGCACAGAGAAGCCAAAGCAGAGGGAAAGAAGGAAGAATTCAAGATACTAAAGAGCTGAACAGAAGATTCCAAAAGGCAGCACAGGATGACAAAGTAAAATATTACAATGAAATGTGCAAGGAGTTGGAGTTGGAAAATCAAAAGGACCGAACTTGTTCAGCATTTCTTAAGGTCAAGGAACTGAAGAACAAATTCAAACCTCGAGTTGCTATAATCAAGGCTACTTTAGGCAGAATATTTAATGATCCAGGAAGTATTAAAAGAAGATGGAAAGAATATACTGAGTCACTGTATGGAAAGGAATTGGCAGACACAGAAGAATTTCATGAAACAACATATGAGCAAGAGCCTATAGTGATGAAGGTATGGATGGAAGGTGAAGAGATTGAGATTGTTCACAGCTTTAGTTTGCTTGGCTCCACAGTCAACACTCTTGGCACCAGCAGATAGGAAATGAAAAGACGTATTGTGATGGGAAAGTCTGCTGTTAGGGACCTCTCCAAAGTACTGAAGAGCAATGGTGTCACTCTGGAGACTAAGGTACATCCGATACAGGCCATGGTCTTTGCTATCACTTGATATGCATCAGAGAATTGGACATTGACTAGGGAGGATAGAAATAGAATTGATGCTTTTGAGCTGTGGTGCTGGAGAAGAGTATTGAGTGTACATGGACTGCTAAGAAAACAAACAGGTTCATCCTTGAGAGGGTTAAACCGGGATGTTCCTTGGAGGCAAGGATTCTGAGACTTTGTCTGATATACTTTGGACATGTTGTAAGGAGGGACAAGTCCTTGGAGAGGAACATCATGCTTTGGAGGGTGGAGGGACAGTGCAGGAGAGGAAGGCCCTCTATGAGGTGGATTGATTCAGTGACTGGGGTAATCGGGATGGGTGTGTCAGAGGCAGTGCAATTGGCAGAGGATAGAGCAGGGTTTAGGGCTGTTGTATGTAGGGTCTTTATGAGTTGCAAGCGACTAAACAGCACATAACAATAACAGTCTCACTTAGCAGTGTTTAAGTGTTATCAAGTTGAATACGACTCATAGTGACCCTATGAACAAAAGACCTGAGCTCTATTCTCTAATTAACATAATTTCTGTATGATTATACAGTTTATCTCTGATAAAATAGACTTCAGCATAAAAAACACCAAGAAGGACAGGAAGGTCACTATATAATGCTTAAAGGGTCAATAGAATAGAGGACATTACCATAATAAATATTTGTGCACCAATTGATAGAGCTGCGGAATACACAAAGAAAACACTAACTGAATGGAAAAACAAAATAGACAACACCACAACTGTAGTTGGAGATTTTTAACACACCACTCTCAGGAAAAGATAGAACTACCAGAAAGAAAGTTAGCAAAGACGCTGAAGAATTAAACCACACAATATATACCGAATAATACACCACCAAAAAGCTGAGTATACATTCTTCTCCAACGTGCACAGGTCATTTTCCAGAATAAGTCATATTTTAGGTCGCAAAGAAAGCATCAGAAAATTTAAAAAAAAACACACACAGAAATAATACAAAACATTTTCTCAGACCAAAATGCTACAAACTTAGAAATCAATAACAAGAGGGAAAAAAAGAAAAAAAATCATTCCTTTGGAGGCTGAGCAAAATTCTACTTGAACAACAATGGATAAAAGAAATTTTAAAAAAATTGAGCAAATGAAAAGGAAAACAAAACTTACCAGAATCTTTAGGAAACATCCAAAGCAGGAATTAAAGGTCAATATATAGCAACAAGCAAACACATTCAAAGGGAAAGAAAAAATGATAATTGATCTTTAATCCACCAGCTCTAATAAACTGAAAAAGAACAGCATGAAAACCCATCTACCTAGGAAAGAAATGATAAAAATTAGGGCAGAAAGAAATGAAATAGAAAACAAAAAAACAATTGAAACCATCAAGTAAACCAGGAGTTGTTTCTTTGAAAAGGCAAATAAAATTAAAAAACCGCTAGCAAAACTAACAAATAATAATAAAAAAGATGCAAATAATCTGAATAACAGATGAAAGGGACAATATCACAACAAAACCAAATGAAATAAAAAGTTTAACAAGGGAATATAATGAAAAATTATACTCAAATATGAAAACCTAGAGGAAAAATCTGCAGACAGGGACTTCTCCAAATTACTGAGGAGTAATGATGTCCGTTTGATGACTAAAGGGCGTCTGATTCAGGCCATGGTCTTTCTGATTATTTACTATGCGCCTGAGAGCTGGACAATGAATAAAGATGACAGGAAAAAAACTGACACTTTAAGATGTGGTGTTGGAGAAGAGCACTGCACATCCAATGGACAGGCAAGAAAATGGACAGATATGATTGGAGAGGGTGCAACCAGAGTGCTCTTTGTGGTTTTTTTTTCTTCCTTTTTTTTTTTTTCACAAAAGAAGAAATTTTTAATGATCCAACTTGTATGGAAGAGGGTGCAACCAGAGTGCTCTTTGGATTCAAGAATGATGAAGCTTTGCCTTACATACTTTGAACATGTTACTAGGAGGGGCTATTCCTTGGAGAAAGACATGTTTCTGGGACGGGTGAAGGGTTGGTGAAGGAGAGGAAAACCCTCAACTGGGTGGATTGACCAGGTGACTACTGTAATGGACTCTTGTGTGTCAGGATATATGAAAATGTTGCAAGATAGAACAAGTTTTAGATCTTTTGTTCATAGGATTGCTATCAGTCATACTCAAATTGACAGCACCTGACAAGAACAACAACAATATCTACAATCAACTGATATTTGACAAAGAAATGAAACCTTTTAAATGGGGAAATGACAACGTTTTCAACAAATGGTGCTGGCAAAATAGGAATGCTACCTGCAGAAAGCTGAAACAGGATCTACGTCCCACACCATATAAAAAAATTAACTCAAGGTGGACCTGGGAAATAAAGCCCCAAACCATAAAGTTCATGAAAAAAAATTGGGACCAAGTGTAGAAAGCCTAGTCTGTGGTAGAACGAGATTACTAAATACAGCCAAAAATGCACAATCTGGAGAGAATAAAATTGATAGAGATTTCCTAAAGATTAATCCTCTGTGCTCATCAAAAACTTTTTTCCAAAAGGGTGAAATGAAAGCCTACCAACTGAGAACAAACATTTGACAATAGCATGTCAGACAAGGGTCTTAAAACAAAAGTATACAGAATATTCCTGAATCTCTAGAAGAAAAATACTGATAATCCAATTAAAAAATGGGCAAAAGATATGGAAAGACTTTTCACCGAGGAAGACATTCAGGTGGCCAACAGACAAATGAAGAAATGCTCAAAATCATTGGCAGTAAGTTGTTAAGTGCTGTTGAGTTGTCGAGGACTTATAGCAACCCTATGAACGAAAGACCCGAACAATTGTATAAGTTTCATTCTTTCTCCAAGTTCATAGAGTCTCTGGAAGCAAGGTATTTCAGAAGTGGATGATACTGCAGCTTCCAAGCTTGTTTTAATTGGGGCACTCCACGAAACACAGTTCACCATGGATAAGCATTATCACATTTAACACATTAGTGTACCAGTGTTCAGCTTCACAGCAACCACAGTTACCCCTGTAACCAGTGCTATACCACTTAGAAGAATGTTTGACCAAAAACAATTAAAACCAGGCCTGAGGTGTGCAGATTAAATCACCCACCTTTTGCTTGGTAGCACCACTTTCTGTCCACTAGGCCAATTGAACTCTCTCTATATTGTTGATGTTAAGTGCCGTCGAGTCATAGATGACTCATAGCAACCCTATGAACAAAAGACCTTAGTATTTGTAAAACTTTCATCATTTCTCCAAATCTTTAGAGGTTCCGGAGGCAAGCTATTTTGGAGGTGGATGCCACTTCTGCTTCTAAGCTTGTTTTAATCGGGGAGCTCCACCAAACACTGTCCACCATGGATGACCATTATCGGATTTGACATCACAGCAACCACTTTTTAAAATATGTAAGCAAATTCTTCTACTGTTCCAGGGTTTTCAAAGACCTTTTATCTTAAAAGTGGATGGGCAATCCTGCTTCTTAGTCTGTCTTCATCTGGAGCTCTGCTAAAACCTGTTGACCATGGGTAACACTTACGGCATTTAATAACCAGTGGCATAGCTTTCAGTATCACAGCAATCCACAAGTTTCACTGTACAGCAAACTGCTAGACAAGTGTTCTACTCCTTAGAACAGATTTAATCATGCTCCTTCCAGTTGTTTAATGTGACAGATGGAAAATAAATAGGGATGCTAGAAGAAACATTATAAGGTTCAAATTTAAGCACTGATATTTGAGAAAAAGATGAAACAATCCACTTCATGAAATAATTGTGTCCGTGGAAAATGTATGAGACACTGGCATTGTCTTGAGCTCTTATCACTTGCAATGCACTTGATGATAATGAGTTTGGCTTTCATTTGTGAACACTCAGAAGTATTTAAGAAAACAGGTTTAGGGATCTCCTTCCTATGAAGTAGAGCTTTGGAAACACTAGAGAACAAATATTTGTAAAACATATTGGCCAGAAAACAGATTGGTCCACAGCAGCAAGAACAGTGTTTCCAAACTGTGGGCCTCACTTCTGTTATCTTCTTCAAGTATAGACGTTAACTGCCTCTGTTCTTCATCCACAGACGCCAATGGCAGGGTTAAAGTCAGTACTGTAAATTGAGGTCACTCCCATAAGGAACCCCTTCCTGGACAATTTAGGGACCTAGGATATAGATAGAGTCTTGAGGAAGCTTCACTATAGTTAAGTCTTCCTTCCAGTAAGTGGATCAATACCCTTATCTTCAAGATTGTACAAAGCTGATAGAACACAGCACTGCTTGGGGTGAGTTCTTAGATTTCATCATACTGATATTATTTCATTATTTTAACATTAGGAAAACAAAAATCCTTACCACTATGCCAATAAGGATCATCTTGATAAATGGAAAAAGAATTATGGTTGTCAACGGTTTAATTTTGCTTGGATCCACAAACACCACCCTGGGTACCAGCAGTCAAGATCTCAAAAGACATGTTGCATTGGGGAGATCTGTCAAGGACTTAAGGTGTTCCGGGGCAAGGGTGTCAGTGTAAAGACTAAGGAGCATCTGATACAAGCCATGCTCTTTTTCGTTACTTCGTATGCATTTGAAGATTGGACACTGAGTAAAGATGACAGAAGAATTAATGTATTTTAGTTACGGTATTGGAGAAGGGTATTGAATATCCCATGGACTGTCAGAAGAATAAAACAAGTATGTCTTGGAGACAGTACACTCAAGGTGCCCCTGGGAGAGAAGGACGGTGAAACATCGTCTCATATACTCTGGGCATGTTGTTGTTAGAAGGAGCTATTCCTTGGAAAGGGACATCATGCTTGGAAAGGTGAGGTCAATGAAAGAAAGTATTACATAGGCATAAAACAGTTGTGGTCTTTAGGTTACCCTGGAGGCTTTAAAAAGAATATCACCACCACTTGATTTTAAAACAATGAATTTGCCTTATTCTTTAAACGACACTCACTGGAAAATTAAAATGTTTATTTAAAAAGTTGTGAGAACTTATATAATATAATTTTAAAATGAAAACTGCTCCATGTATGGAACAGTAAAGTATATTACTACATTATTATTTCTAAGTATGAGAGAATTCAGGTTGCATTTCTCTTCTACTCCCTCCCTCACGTCTGTTGAATCCTGCACACTCTCTCTGATGTTTTTTTCAAATATTTAACTGGGTAAGGAGTCAATCGAAGGCTGGAAAGTCCCCTATTAAGTAATGTAATTGAAACAATAAGTCAGACTTAGTTGGAGTCAAGTCTTAACATACCCTGCCTTTTCCAAATTACTTCCTATTGAAAACCGATGGTGAATTCAGACAGACTTGAGGGCAAATTCAGGGGACTCGACCAAAGGAAACAAACATAACCAGAGACAACAAGGAGACATGAGACATGCCAGTGGACATGAAGTTATGCAAAAAGTAAAAGAGAATGTTGAAAACATATTAAAAAAGAATACTACAATCAAAACACTTTCCATTTATGAGCCCATAAAAGGCAGCACTTTTATTAACGTTATAAGCATGAATTGACTCACTCATTCATTATTTGTTTCTTGCAAGTTGCCAGGTTTTGGGCAGGCTAAGATGAAGAACACAGATTTCATTTGAGGAATATGACAAGGAAACACAAGGAACTAGAAGGTGACAAGAACCCAGGGAATAGGAAAATAGTTAGTTAATTGGTAACTAATTGGAATGCTGCTCCAAGGGAGAAGAATGGGCCACTCCTCCCATGCAATTTACTACCTCTGAAAACCCACTGGAGGGTCAGCTATGACTTGGTTCTGACTAGATGGTGAACAACAATGGAAAGCAGTAAGGGCAGGAAGAGGGGAAATATTTTAGATATTTGGCTTAAATATATTGAAGAAATTGAATGGCCATGTGAGCAAGGAAATCTAAGTATTTTCCTCAAGCAATTGAATGAGCGGCATTTGCCAAAAGAAATTACAGAAAGCTTGTTGGCAGGGGTCAGGGAGCCATTAAGACACAAAGAATAGAAGATGTCTGGTTAGATGGGAAATCAGCTTTGAGAGAATGTAAAGCTTTGCGGTGTAATGAAAAGTAGAGGCAGAGGGAAGAAGGTTGCAAGGAAGACATGAAGTTGATTGAGTGGAATGCTCTTTATGCATATTGCTAATGATCTCTGGTGGCCTACTGGCAAGAATCTGCTCTTCAATCCCAAAGGCATGTGGTTCAAATCCTCTAGCTGCTCAGTGGGAGAAAAATGGGCAACTGACTCCTTCTGTGTGATTTTTTCTGCCTCTGAAAACCCTATTGGAGAGTGTGGTCCAACTTGACAGCACACAACAACAACAACAATATATTCCAGTATCTACTCTAAAGGAAGTAAACTGGATACCCTCAGAGGATATAGATTATTTCATGAATCACAACTCTAGTAGCCCAAGAAATTCCACCCTGTAAGCTAAGCAAACAGAACAAATGCCCAGCTGTTAGCTAACCTTAAGCTTTTTGTCGTTCTTGTATGCCGTTGAGTCTCTTGTGACTCATAGTGACCATATGTACAACAGCTCTGAACCCTGCTCTATTCTAACCTTATCACCTCTGACACACCTACTCCTACTAACCCAGTCACTGAGTCAATCTCTCTTATCCAGGGTCTTCCTCTCCTGCACTGTCTCTCCACTCTCCCAAGCATAATGTCCCTCTCCAGGGACTAATTCTTCCTTACAAGATGACCAAAGTATGTCAGACATAGCTTCCTAATCCCTGCCTCTAAAGAACAGCCTGGTTTCTCCCACTCCAGGATGAACCTGTTTGTTCTCCTAGCAGTCCATGGTATATTCAATAATCTTCTCCAGCACCATAGCTCAAAAGTGTCAGTTCTTCTTTCATCCCTAGTCATTGTCCAGATTTCTGATGCATAGCACGTAATTGTCAAAACCATAGTCTAGGTCCAGTGCCCCTCAGTCTCCAGACTGACATTTCTTTTCTGCACTTTGGAGAGGTCCCTGAGAAGAGATTTTCCCAATGCAATTTGGTGACTGCTGGTGCCAAGAGTGTTGATTGTGGAGCCAAACACACTGAACTGTTACCAATCTCAATCTCTTCACTGTCTATTATGATGCTGTCTATCTGCCCAGTGGTGAGAACCTTTGTTTTCTTGATGTTATCTTCACTTTATATTTAAGGCTGCAGTCCTAGACTGTCTGCAGCAAGCTTCAGGTCCTCCTCAGTTTCAGAAAACAAGGTTGCATCATCTGCATAATTCAGGGTGTTGATGAGCCTTCCTGCAATCCTGATGCCACATTCCTCCTGCATTATTTGTTCTGCATATAGCTTGAAAAGACAGGGAGATAGAATGCATCCCTGGTATAAACCCTTTCCAACTGTGAACCTTGCAGTGTTTCCATGCTCTGTCCTGATGACTGCCTCCTGGTCCAAGCATTGGTTTCGCATAAGCACAATCAAGTATTCTGCAATCCCCATTCTTCTTAGAGTTAGCCACAATTTGCTGTGATCCACACAGTCAAATGTCTTTGAATAGTTAATGATATTCTCTGTTTAAGCTCTTATTACCTTTGATAAAATTTTCCTTGCTTGTCAACCCTTTTCCCCTCATTCTCTGCTATAGAAAACTCCGTGAGGGTATAGATTAAGTATGTTTTGCTCATTTCAAGCTCCCTGAAGTTCACCACAGGCCCCACACATAGTATATGTCTATTAATATTTCTTGAATAAATATAAGCTCAACTTGTTGCCACCAAGTTAGAAATCACTCATCACTGACCCTCCAGCAGGGTGCGGAGACTGTAAATTGCAAGGGGGGGGGAGATTTTCCATCTTTATTCCCCAGAGTCACTAGTGGATTTGACTCTTCAGGGAAGAGCAGTGTTCAGTTAGCATTTCTGTATTGACTATGGACTATCCCACCTGAGCTCCCTTGAATAACAATGTTGTTGTGCACTGTCAAGTCAGAAATGATTCATAGCTGACCCTCCAGAGGACTTTCAGAGGCAGCAAATCACATGGAAGGAGGTTGCCAATCTTTCTCCCATGAAGCAGTTTGTGAATTCGAGCAGCATACCTTTGGATTGGCCACTCTTTGTCATTAAGTCACCGGAGCACTTTTGAATAAGTATAGGAATAGGTGAAATTTTAAAGAACTTGCAGAAGCTATATTTGTTAGCATTCAAACAGGTACAATATAACTGATACTTGAAGAAGGGAAAAGTCAGAGATGAGAGGAATCATTTCCTTGGCTCTCATTTGGGAAATAAATAAATTTCAGTGTTCCATTTATGCAGCAAATATTTACAGATGCTGGGCATCCATTCTGCATTTTATAACACTGTTAGACACGCCTTTGAATCAGCCTAACTACAAATAATAGAAATAAAAAAGACTTCCATTGAACTTCTAAAGCTCAGCAAAGAATGTGTCTTGCTAACATCAAACAGAAGATCACTCATGCCTTAACAAAGTGTATCACATATTTTCTAATATGTTGTTGCCAAGCACAAACATTGACATTTTTTATCATGGAGCAAGTACTACTGACAATACCATTATTTTTATTCAGAGGCTTTTTTTCTTTATTAAGTAGCTCCCAGACTTATTTAGGAGTAAAAGACAGCTGAGAATTTGATGAAAATGCCTATGGCAAGTCTCCACTTTGCATGAATTCTCATTCTTAAGACTTGAGTTGGAACCTGAGAACTGACATTTCTAGGAAACATGCCATACTCAGAATAACACAGCCTAAATTATTTGTCTAAGATCTGATTATTTTGGCTCTGATCCACTGCCCAGGGCAAACATTATTAATTATATCCATGTTTCATTAGGACTAGAGACAAATGCAGTGATATGTAGCCATCAGCATTCCTGTGAACTAGCATTGAGAGCTGATATTCCTTCTTCCTTTGAGTAGTTTCTCCATGATTAGCGTTGAAGACTTTAGTTGTGTGACAGGAAGGCACAAAGGCGATGATTTGCACTTGTGATGCGTGTTTCCATTTAGGATCACTTTCATTCCAAGACCTTTTGCCATGGCTCCCACAGAGTCAGGAGACTTAGCTTAGCACATCTCAGCCTTCATGAGGTCTGTGCAGGAGTACTTCGATTCCCATCACTTCCCTGCCTTTCTTTGTCAACTTAAACCTTCAAGTCTCTTGTTCTTTCAAGTAACAAACACTGAGGTCCGCTCACCACCATCAAGTTGATTCTGACTCCTAGCAGCTCCCCACTGGACTTTTGAGGCTATGAATCTTTAGAAACACTACCCTTTCTGTTAGGGAGCTCTGGTGGCTTGTTGATAAGGAGTTGTACAGCAAATCCAATGGTAATCAGTTTGTATCCACCACTTATTTTATGGAGAGAGATGGGCAATCTTCTCCCCTGCAATTCACAACCTTTGAAAATCCACTAGAGGGTCAACTATGAGTCAATTCTTACTCAATGTTATACAACAACAATCCTTCCTGTTAGCAACCTGGCATATCATGCATTATCCCCAGAGGGCTCCCTATACATCAAATGGGAGATTATGAAGCTAAAGAGATTCCATAGGTATGCAGCCATTAGATTAGATAATAATTCCATGTATTTAATATGAAGAAAAAAAATATTTATTTGTTGGAAATACTAGCAGTGGAAGCATGGGGATGCATGGGCTGGGAATTGAAGTAGGGCCTCCTACATGGCTGATGAGAATTCTACCACTAAACCATCCACACACTGCTGGAGCCTTAGGGATATGTTGTACTGGGAAAATCTGCTGTCACAGACATAGCAAGGCTATCAGTCTAAAGATGAGTTGATCCAAGCGATGGTATCTTCAATTGTTTTGCATGTATATCAAAGTTTGGTGATGATTAAGGATAACCAGAGAAAAATCAGTGCCTTTGAATTGTGGTCAAGAGTATTAAATATACCATATACTGCCAAAAGAACGAAAACATCTGTATTGGAGGAAGTACAACCAGGGGGCTCCTTAAACACAAGCATGGTAAACCCACTGCCCATATTTTTAGCACATTTTTCAAGATGCACTAGTCCTCCGAAAAAAGATACCATGCTTGAAAAAGTAAAGGACTAATGAAGCCCCCCAAGCCAGATGAGACAGTGGCTGTAACAATGGATTTGAGCATGGCAGAGATTGTGACTATGGCTCAGGATAGGCAAGGGTTCAGAACTGTTGTTCATAGCATCACTGTGAGTCACAGTCAACTTGAAGGCACCTAACAACACCAGTCATGGATTTGAGAAAGAATGAACCTTTGGAGTTGAAGTCAAATATGTGAAGGGCTTTAATAGGAAATGGCAATTAAGTCTCTCCTGGCCCGTTCTAGAACAAATCAAAGATTCAAGAGTAAAAAAACTGAGTTGTTGTTGGGCACCATCAAGTTGGAATTGACTCAGAGCTGCTGACCCAGTAGATTGTGCAGGAAGAGATTGCCCATTCTCCTGCAGAGGAGCTGTTGGATTTGAACTGCATGCCTTTGGGATTGCAACACAGCTTCTTACCTCTAGGCCAACAGAGTTCCCCAACATCCTGGAAAGAAGCATATTTACCTAATAATTCTTTTTAAAAGGCAGCATATTTTTCTTAGATTATTGTTGTTATTGATATGTGCTGTCGAGCTGCTGTGCCTCAAAGCGACCCTATGTACAAAAGCTCTGAATACTACCTGCTCTATCAATCCATTTCACCAAGGATCTTCCTCTCTTGCTCTGTCCCTCCACCCTCCCAAGAATGATGTCCCTCTATATAAGGACAAATACTGCACAAGACCATTATTGAAAAAAAAAATTAAAAAAGGAATATATAACTGCCTAGAACTTATATATTCTTTTTTTTTTCTCAGGGAATGAATAGATTAAATAAATTATACCTCTTAAAGAAATTAATTTGGAAGCAGAGTGGCATCCACTTCCTAAACAACATGCCTCCAGAAACTCTGTGAACTTTGACAAATGTTGGTAGTTGTAGAGGAGCTTCAGGTCTTTTGTTCATAGGGTTGCTATAAGTTGTGCTCAATTCGAAGGCAATTAACAACAACAGCAACAACAATAACAAAGAAATTAATAGATTTCTAAAATATCAATGAAAATTAATGTTTTGTGGATATTTTAAAATGTTGTAAAAGGAATATTTGCATTAGATGAGAATTACCACTTCATATGATCCAAGTTACCAAGTTATTTTATACATTGTTGTTGTTGTTGTTGTTAAGTGCTGTTGAGTCATAGCGACCCAATGAACGAAAGACCTGAGCACTATTCATAGATTCTCTGGAGGCAAGACATTTCAGAAGTGGATGCCACTCCTGCTTCCAAGCTTGTTTTAATCATTAGTCCGTTTATTTTTAAAAAGATCATCTTATTTACAAGAATTGTACATGCTACTCATAGAAAATTTGAATTAAGAAAAGAGTAAAGAGAAAAATTCATTTGGAATGGAAAGACTCCCCGAATAAGCAAAGCACTCCTTAAAAATAGAAAAAATGTAGGAGGCATCTCTCTCCCTGATTTCAAATCCTACTACACTGCCGTGGTGGTTAAGACAGCATGGTACGGGTACAATGACAGACACATAGATCAATGGAATAGAATTGAGAATCCATTAATCAGCCCATCTACCTATCTATGGTCAACTGATTTTTGACAAGGAGATGAAATCAGTTAAGTGGGGAAATGACAGCCTTTTTAACAAATGGTGCTGGCAAAATTGGAAAGCTGTATGCAGAAGACTAAAACAAGATCCACACCTCACTCCATATACAAAAACCAACTCA
>NW_006400081.1:143624-159048 GCF_000299155.1 Elephantulus edwardii | reverse complement strand
AAAAAAGAAAAGAGTAAAGAGAAAAATATGTGCACCAAGGATGTGCACATATCTCCTATCTCTATATCTTTTCAATCTGTATGCATAACAGATTATCTGGGAGGTTGGGCTCCATGAGGAGAAATGTGGCATTAGGATTGGAGGTAGGCTCATCAATAATCTGCATTATGCAGATGACACAACCCTAATTGCTGAAACTGAGGAAGACCTGAAGTGCTTGTTGCAGAAGGTCAAGGACTGCAGCCTGGTATATGGGTTGAAACTCAACATCAAGAAAACAAAGATTTTAACCACTGAGCCAATTGGCAGCATCATGATGAATGGTGAAGAGATTGAGATTGTTGACAGCTTCAGTTTGCTTGGCTCTACAGTCAACATTCTTGGTACCAGCAGCCAGGAAATTAAAAGACTAATTGCATTGGGAAAGTCTGCTGTCAGAAACCTCTCAAAAATACTGAAGAGCAACGATGCCAGTCTGGAGACTAAAGTATGCCTGATACAAACCAAAGTTTTTGTTATGCATCAGAAAGCTGGATAATAATGAGGGATGATAAAAGGAGAATTGATGCCTTTGAGCTGTGGTGCTGGAGAAGAGTATTGAATATAACATGGACTGCTGGAAGAACAAACAAGTTCGTTCTGCAGAAAGTGAAGCCAGGCTTCTCGTTGGAGACAAAAATTCTGAAGCCTTGTCTGAAATGCTTTAGACATGTTGCAAGGTGGGATCAGTCCTTGAAGAGGGATGTCATGCTTGGGAGGGTGGAAGGACAGTGCAGGAGAGGAAGACCCTCAATGAAATGGATTGATTCAGTGACTGGGGTAATGGGTGTAAGTGTATCAGAGACAATAAGATTGACACAGGATAGAGCAGGGTTTAGGGCTGTTGTACAAAGGGTCGCTATGAGTCACAGGTGCCTCGATGGTACTCAACATCAAGAAGACTCTTAGTCTTCTTGATGTTGAGCTTCAAAAAATCAATGGAGAAATTTAATGTCAGTGGTCAAAACAAGACCAGGGGAAGATTGTGGGAAAAGCTGTCAATTAGTCGTGTGAAAGTTCAAATTGAAGATGAAGAACGTTAGAACAGTATAAAATAAAAAATATAATTATGAGTCCATCTAAACTGAACTTAAAACCATCTGAAGAATAGATTTAATCCCTTGGACACTAATGACTGAAGACCACATGAGTTGTAAGAGAACATCAAGGATATTATCCTTGAAGAAAGCAAAATGTTATTATTCAGACAGGGAAGGGGAAAAGTTACCTACCTGGAAGAGACTGAATTTCATTTTAGAAGAGACTGAAATTGCACTGAACATAAAGAGGCAAAAATGAAGGGAAGAAATGATGAAGGAACTTGAACAGAAGATTTCAAAGCGCAGCTCCAGAAGAAAAACAAAGTACTATAATAAAGTGTACAAAGAGAAGGAGTTAGAAAAACAGAAGGAAAGAAGATGCGTACCATTTCTCTCTCAATCTGAAAGAACCTAAAAGCAAACTACTGGGCCTCCAGAAGAAAAATACTGATAACCCAATTAAAAAAGGGGCAAAAGATGTAGAAAGACTTTTCACAGAGGAAGACATTCAGGTGGCCAACATACAAATGAAGAAATGCTCAAAATCACTGGCAATAACAGAGATGTAAATAATACCATCTCACCCCGGAGCAGTGGCAAAGGTCAGTAGTGCAGCAAGCAATAAATGTTGGAGAGTATGTGGAGAGATGGGAACTCTCATACTCTCATGGTGGTGGAGGGATTGTAAAATGGTACAACTCGTCTGGAAGACTGTTTGGCAAGTTCTCAAACAGTTGAACACAGAAACTCCATATGACCCAAGCTACTTCACTACTAGGAATATACCCCAAGGAAATTAGAACTGAGACACAAATGGAGATTTGTACACCGAGGTTCATAATAGCATTATTCACCAATGCAAGAACATGGAAAGAACTCATATGTTCAATCACAACCAAATGGATTGAGAAATTGTGGTATAGTCATACAATCAAATACTGCATAGCATGCAGGAGCAACAATTTTGAAAAATACTGTGTAATTTGGGAGAAACTAGAGAGCATTATGCTGAGTGAACTAAAGCAGTCTCATAAGGACAAATACTACATAAGGCCATTAAAGTGAAAATAGAAGGATAACTTGTAAAACATGTACAGGAACTCCACGGGGGTGGGGGGAGCAAAGAGATGTGGATAAGTAGGGGTGAAACCACAGGGCTGCACAGTTTGATAGGCAGAGGGAGGGGGTGAAGCAAATGGGAAGAAACCAGGAGAAGACAGGGTAATGATGGGCAATGTCCAATGGTCATTGATTTTCTAATATGTTTCTGTACGAAACACAATATGATTGATAGTGTGAAACACAACATATATAAACTTTGTAAGTAAATATATTAAAATGTAAAATAGAATGTATATGAATGATAGTAGGAAGCATAATATAAATGAAAGATTATATAAAACATATGAATGAAACATAATTTAAAAGAATTATTATAAGAAAATCAATAAAAATATTTTTTTTAAAAACAAATGTAAGCCTCCAGTTGCAAGGATATGATGGCAAAAAGTGAATAATGCAGGAAATATCCAAAGAAGATGGATGGAATACACAATCCTTGTGCCAAAAAGATTTGGTCAATACTTCTCCATTTAGGAAGTAGCATCTGATCAAGAACCAATGGTAATGAAGGAGGAAATTCAAGCTACAATGAAAGCATTGCTAACATGTCAGGCCTCCAAATTGAAGAATTCCAATTGAGGTGTTCAACAAATAGATGCAGCCCAAGACGTGCTCATTAACCTGTGTCATGAAATTTTTAAGATAGCTACCTTGCTATCTGCCTAGACAAGATCCATATTTGTTCCCATTCCAAAAAAGGTGGTCTACAGAATGTACAGAGTATCAAACAATACCATTAATTAAGTAGAATCTTGCTGAAGATTAGTCAAGGTCATACGGAACAGTACATTGGCAAAGAACTGTTAGAAAGTCAAAATAGCTTCAGAAGAGGCCATGTATGAGGGATATCATTGCTGAAGTCAGATGATCTTGGCTGAAATCGGAGAACACTAGAAAGATATTTACTCGTGTTATTGTTTATTTAAAGACATTTGAATGTGTGGATCATAACAAATTATGGATGATAATTGGAAATATGGGACTTTCACAACATTTGTGTTCATGCGAAAACCACACATAGTCCAAGAGGCACTTGTCCAAATAGAATAAGGGAACAACACATGGTTTAAAGTCAAGAAACGTGTACCCTTTCTTCACACTGTATGCTGAGCAAATAAATAAAGAAGCTGCAGTATATTAAGATGCTTTGACTGCATTACTAATAACACATTTTAGATAACATTAAGAAGAATGGGAATCTCAGAACACTTAATTTTGCCCATGTGAAACCTATACCTAGACCAAGAAGTTATCCAGATAGAACAAGGGAACACCAGTTAGTTTAAAATCAAGAAAGGTATGTGTTAGAGTTGTGCCCTTTTTCCAGATCTATTAAATTTGTACACTGGACAAATAATTGGAAAAACTGGACTATATGAAGAACATGTGGCATCAGGATCAGAGGAAGACTTAAGAACTTGAGTTATACAGAGAGTATAACCTTGCTTGCTGAAAGTGAAGAAGACTTGAAATAATTTGAATAATCAAATACTATAGTCCTCAATGTGAATAACATCTCAATACCAAGAAAACAAAAATTCTAAACATTAGGCAACACTGTGATGGATGGAGATAACATTGAGGCTGTCAATGATTTACTTTTACTTGAATCCACAAACACCTAAGTAGATTTGTTGTTGTTTTTGTTATGTGTCCTCAAGTCACTTGCAACTCATAGTGACCCTATGTACAAAAGCCCTAACCCTGCTCTATCATGTGCCAATCTCTCTGTCTCCAACATTCCCATCCCCATTACCCCAGTGACGGAATCAATCCATCTCATTGAGGCTCTTCCTCTCCTGTGCCATCCCTCCACCTTCCCAAGAATGACATCCCTCTCCAAAGACTGGCCCATCCTTGCAACATGTCCAAAGTATGTAAGACAAAGCTTCAGAATCCTTGCCTCCAAGGAGCAGCCTGGCTTCACCCTCTCAAGGACGAACTTGTTTGTTCTCCTAGCAGTCCATGGTATATTCAATACTCTTCTCCAGCATTACAGCTCAAAGGCATCAACTTTCCTATCATCCTTAGTCATTGTCCAGCTCTCTGAAGCATAGCAAGTGGCATAGTATGGCCTGTATCAGGCTCACCTTAGTCTCCAGACTGACACCGTTGCTCCTCAGTACCTTGGAGAGGTCTCTGACAGCAGACTTTCCCAAAGAAATTCGTCTTTTAATTTCCTGGCTATTTTACCAAGAATGTTGATTGTAGAGCCAAGCAAACTAAAGCTGTCAATAATCTCAATCTCTTCACCATCTATCATGATGCTGCTAATTGGCCCAGTGGTGAGAATCTTTGTTTTCTTGATGTTGAACTTCAATCCATATTGAAGGCTGCAATCCTTGACATTCTGCAGCAAGTGCTTCAGGTCCTCTACAGTTTCAGCAAGCAGGTTGTGTCATTTGCATAATGCAGATTGTTGATAAGTCAGCCTCACAGATAATCTGTTTTACATATATATTGAAAAGATATAGAGATAGGACACATCCTTGATGCACAACCTTCCCAATTTGGAACCATGCAGTGTTTCCTTGCTCTGTTCTGATGACTACCTCCTGGTCCAAGTATAAGTTTCACATAAGCACAATCAAGTGTTCTGGGATTCCCATTCCTCTCAGAGTCAGCCACAGTTTGCTGTGATCCACACAGACAAATGTCTTTGCACAGTCAATGAAAGACAGATAGACATTCCTCTGGTACTCTCTGCTTTCAGCCAAGATCCTTCTGACATTAGCTATAATATTCTTAGTGCCACGGCCTCTTCCACATCCAGCCTGCACTTCAGGCAGTTTTTTGTTGATGTGCTGTCATTTTTTTGAAGATCTTAAGCAGAATCTTGCTTATATGTGGTATCATTGATATTGTTCGATAAACACCTTTCTTTGGAATGGGAATAGATCTCTTTCAGTCAGTAGGCTAGGTGGTTGTCCTCCAGAAATCAAAAGACATATTGCATTGGGAAAAACTGCTGTCAGGAATCTGTCCAAAGTACTAACTAACGAACAAAGTTGTCAGATTAAAGATTAAATGTGCCTAGTCCAAGCCAACATGTTTTCAGTTGCTTCCTATGTATCTGTAAGTTGCAGAGTGAATAAATAAGACCAAAGTAAAATCACCACCTTTGATTTTTAGTGTTGCTGAAGAGTATTGAAAATATAGGTTGCCAAAAGAACAAATAAGATAGTCATGGAAGAAATGCAACCAGGGTACTTCTTAAAGGCAAAGCTGGGGAAACTTTGTCTCACTTACTTTGAACATGTCAGGAGGAGTCAGTCCTTGGAAAGGTCAGCAAAAGAGCAGATGATGTTCAAGGAGATGATTTAATTCAGTGACTATAACTGTGGGCTCAAATACATAAGGATGGTGCAGGAAGGCAAACTTCTGACCTGCTGTTCATAGGCTCACTTGACAGGATATCAACTAATAACAACAGTGTGACCACTAGATAATTATCAGCTATGCAAGCCTGAGCTCGGGTGGCCTAGTGGCAAGAAGCTGAACTACAATCCTGATAGCACATGGTTCGAGGACACCAGCTGCTCTGCAGCAGCAGGATGAGTAGCTTTCTTCCATGTTATTAACTGCCTCTGAAAATCCACTGGAGGGCCAGCAAAGGGCTGGTTCCGACTCTGCAGTACTCAACAACAATGTGCCAGGCTGGTTAGTGCTCAAAAGCTAACTTCACAACGGAAGAAAAATGTGGCAGTCTGCTACCATAAAGAAACCCTGGCTGGGCAGGGAGAAAAGAGCAACAATGAGTGAATGGAAATCCAAAATCTCTGCAAATGTTCATTAAAATTAATAAAATCTATTAAAAAAACCCGAGGGGCAGTTTTAGTCTGTCCTCAAGAGCCCCTATGAATTAGAGTTGACTCAGTGACTATATAGTTCAATAGTAGACTCCTTATCTCCATGCAGAACATAGAGCTGGATTCCCAGCCCATCTACCTCATGCACAGTTTCTGAGAGGTTCACTTAGTGTTACGTAGTGCTGAGCAGGGCCCTCTGGTGGCTTAGTGGTAAGGAAAATGCTTCCAACCCAAAGGCACGTGATTTGCATCCACCAAATATTCCTGGGGACAAAAATGGGTAATCTCCTCCTGTGCAACTATATTCCTCTGAAAACCCACTTAAGGACAGTTATGAATTGGTCTGACTCAATGGTACACAACAACAACATATTGCTGAGTAAGTTTCAGTAGAAATTTCTAACTTCCAAAATTTAGCCAATGAAAGCTCTTTGGTTGACAGCGATCTGGTACCCATAGATTGCAGGACGACGTTGCAAGATTATTATATATGTACCTCACGCTGTCAAGTTGTTCTTCCACTGCTAATTTGGTAGTCAAGCACTTGACCAATGTGCCACTACAGCTCCTCTGAGTATTAGTTAGTCAGGGACATATTTTGAGATGGGGATGTGGTAGCTAAGTACCAGATTATGATAAAGGATTTTGGCTTCATTGTATGCTTATAAGAAGCCAGTGCAAGGCTTCAAGGAGGAGAGTGACAAGACCCAATGTCTGGAAAATCTAGAACTCTTATGAATACTCAGCAGAGAAAGGAATGTAGTTTAGTGAGACTAGAAATGGGAAACTAAGAGTTTATTGAAATAATCCTTGGAAAAGATGGCAAAGCTTTGTCTCTTACACTTTGGGCATGTTGTTAGGAGAGGCTATTTCCTGGATAGGAACATCACACTTGGAAGAAGTAAAGGGTCAATGAAAGATTCTCAATCAGGTGGATTGACACAATGACCGAAGCAATGGGCTTGAGTGTGATAGAGATTGTGGGGATGCCATGGGATAGGACAGGATTCAGGTCTGTTGTTCATAGAATTGCTATGAATCATACTTGACTCCACAGCAACAACAAAAATTTTTTAAAAAGGCATTTTGACTAAAATAGTGGCAGTAGTGAAAAGAAGGGATGAGAGATATGTTTGAGAGATAGAATGTTTGAGAGATAGAATCACCAAGATATATTACAGCAGTTATGGGAGCACAGAATACTTCTATTTATGCTTCTTACTGTGATTTGAGTGAACGTTTACAAAGCTTATTTCCCCTCAATTATTCACTTATGCACATCCTGTTCCACAACTCCTATTAACACACACACAATGCCCGAATGCCCGTAATTTTAAATAAAAATGATGAGTAGCTTTAGAGTACAATACAAAGATTCCATTTTAGACATGTGAGGTTTGAAATAGCTTTTAAACAAACATCAAAGTGGGAAAATACATTCAATTATGGAATATGAGTCCAAAATTAAGGTTAAAATTGATAGTGAAGGAAGTGTATTGAGTGAAATGCAGAGATGACGTGTAAAGCTACTTAAATTGAAAATATGTCTATCAAAGAGTAAGAGTTGAGAATAGAGCTCTCAGAATTCCTCCAACATTAAACAGTCATACAGAGAAAGAATCAGCAAAGAAAATACAGGATGAAGAGCCAGAGGATTACACAGCAAATGAGGAGAGACTAGTGCCATGCATATCAAGAAGGATATGGTCCACTTTCTGAGCTGCTATGGAGATCCAGTAGGTGAAGGAAAAAAAATCCTTGGATTCTGCAATGTGTAGACTTCACAATTGTTGACTTTTACAAGAGAAATTTTCTTGAAGTTTAAAAAAAATCTAGATTCATTAAAGATGAGAACACATTAGGAGGTGGAGAACTAGAAAAAAATTAAATAAAGGCAATTTTTGGAAATTTGCTCTGAGGGATTGGACAAAAATGAGATGGGAGCTAATCTGAAGGGCAGAATTGTAAGATGAACGAAGATTTTTGGATACTTTGCAATTAGAACCTTAAGAACATCCTTCAATGAAACAACAACAAATGATTGTAAAGAATCTTTTAAAAACTCTTATTAGGCTTCTACAGGTTTAACCAAATGGATGTTAAAATTCTTTCACCCATAATTTCACTTACTAAATGCTTTAATCCTAGCCTGGCTTACTTTATGTCTCACCATATTTTAAAATATTAATCTGTTCCTTTCCTGTCTTCATGAAGTAAAAAAAAAATACTTTAAAATTAGATAAAAATCTCAGAAGTTCTTTAAATTTCTCTATCAGTGAGATTTGGATGGTTTCGGTAACTTCATTTAATCATTTCCTTTTTCTTTCTGGTAGGGTACTTTTGAGATGATAGGAGGTTGGTATTTAAACAACAAAACTACTTAACAACACAAGTACTAGCACTTAAAGAAAAAGGGATAGGGGTCATTGAACAATACTGTAAATTTGAGGACTATAAAGTTTGTTTTTGTGGGCTTTCTTTCCTGAGGTGGTGTTATAGAAAGGGCAATAAAGGGTCAAGCTGATGATTGCATCATTATCTTTTGTCTGAAGGAAACAATGTGTGGTTTGTCAGCATCCCACTTTGGTTTGCAGTGGTCCTGGCTGTATTTCAAACCAAAGAAATTGTTTGAACAATTCGTCTCTTGAACATGGAAAAGACTACCAACAAACCACAGAACTGATGCTAAATTACTAGGTGATGACTCCTCTGGCTCCTAAAGGTTTCTGGGTCTTGCGTCACTGAAACATGGATCTTTCTTCTAATGAGAAAAGATATAAGCCTTCATGGTAGACCTCCCAGGTTCCCCTGCCTCCCTGATTATCCTCCCAGTTTGCTCCGTGGATTTCTGAGAAGTTGGGTTTGGAAGCAAGGCTACTGAGTTCTAATTCTCACTTCACACAAGAGTTCTTCAGAAACTGCAAAGTACTGAAGCTGCATATGAGCCACTTCATAATTCATTCCTATATTTGATAATGTAAATACAGCCTGCTTTCTTTATAAAAATAAAAGTATTAACAGAATATCAGTGACTTAACTGTATTCTGTTTCTCCTGTGTTTACTTGGGCAATCCATAAGATGTATTTTTAAAGTAAATGACATTAGAGGAATATGGATGAATAATGCTAACAACAAAATATAGGGTCATGTGGGGAAGATACTTTTTTCATAAAAAATTTCATAGCCCATAGTGAATTATGTAAATAGTCGAAAGACACTGCTAGCCAATCCACCGCAGCTGCAAGGGAGAGAGATGGGCAATCTCCATCTGTTATTATTTATAGCCTTAGAAAACCAATAGAAAGTTGCTCTATTCTGTGAATCAGGATACACGTAATGACAGAAAATTTGAGGGGATTTTATAATAAAGAATGTCAGTAAATAAAAACCAAACAAAAAAGGGAACTCACTGCTGTTGCATTAATTCTGACTCAGTAAGACAATCTGATATTCCTCCATAGATTTCCAATGTTATGATATTTTTTAAATTGACTTCTTTAAAAGTTTTTATATTGGTTTTCTTCTAAAGTTTGTATATATTTTGTTTCACACTATTCTTCATTCATACTGTGTTTCATATATTCAATCCCAAGGTTGTCATCTTGACATAAGCAAAGGCCACATCTTTATCCTACAGAGATGCTAGTGGATTCAAACAGTAGACCTTTGAGTTACCAGCTAAATACTTAGTCACTTGGCCACTCTCATTATGTTACTGATATTGTTAGAGGCTGGAAAATTGGTTCCAAATCATAGTAACTGACCCAAGAGAATGACAAACATTGCCTAATCCTGCCTCATCCTCATGCCTGTCGCCATTGCTGGACCGACTGCTGTAGCCACTGTGTCAATCCACCTTGCTGAGGTGCTTCCTCTTTTCTGCTGACTCTCTACCAGGAATAAGGAGAAATTTCAGTGTGTCTTTCCAAAGAGTGATTTTATTCACCCTTTATTATGTCTTGATTGGAAAAAGTGAGAGCACAAAAATAGTTTTCTCTGGCATTGCATTAAAGACAGATTTATTATTAATACCAGGTAGCTTTAAAAAAACACCCTCCCAAAAAGCATGATATAATAACAATACCATGAGGCAAAGGTTGTGAGATTTTACCTTTGTTATTACTGCTATCAACAACCCACTGTGGCTCAGTGAGGAGCTAGAAGCTAAGTGCTTCAGCAGAGTGATTTTGAGCGTGGGGTTTCCTATAGCTGAACTCTTGGGTTCTTCACCTCAAATTAAACACTCTGTATCATCAAATCAGAACTGGACCATAGCTGACCCTCCAGTAAGTTTTCAGAAGCAGTAAATTTCATGGAAGGTGATCGTCCATCTTGCTCCCGCAAAGCAGCTCATGGATTTAAACACTGTCCGTTTGAGTTGGCAGCCCAATTTCTTACCACCAATTTCTTACCAGTGCTTCTAGTAAAAAACATTTAGCACGTTTGAAAAAGCTCTGTGTCACATTTTCTCTTCTTAAAATTGTATTAAAAAATAATACTCCCCTCATATTTCTGTGGTGTTAGATAATTTAACACATACAAAGCTACCAGAATAAATTTCTCCAAAAGTATCAAAGAAGTGAATTTCTATTTGCTTTATTAAAAGAAGTAGAGCAAAAAAAATGCATAGGTCTTGTCTACATTGATCTTTTCTTCTCTCATCTAGTATCAAAATGCTAATAATAGTCAAATAGCCACAAGTTACAGCTTAATAATCTGAAACATTTACTTAGAACATTGAAATGAAAATACATTAACAAACTTGCCTTGGAAAAATGGATGATTGATAGTTCTTGAATTGTAACTTTCTCAACCTAAATACTCCAATAGTCTCCTAAAGCTGCCTAGAATTAGAGTGGTTATTTCTCATTTCTTTCACCTACCATCAACACCCTTGGCATCAGCAGTCAGGCAATCAAAGGACTAATTAATTGCATTGAGAATATCTGCTCCCAGGTATCTCTCCAGTGTGCTAAACAGCAACTATATCAGTCTAGAGACTAAGGTGCACGTGATCCAGGCCATCTTGGGGAAGAGTATTGAAGATACCCAAGAGAATAAACAAGTCTGTCTTGGAGAGGGTGAAAACAAGTTTCTCCTTGGAGGCAAGAATTTTGAAGGTCCATCTAACACACTTTAGGCGTGTGGCCAGGAGGTCCCAGTTGCTGGAGAAAGACATCCTGCTTGGAAGGATGGAGAAACAGCACAAGAGGGAAGACTTCAGATGAGATGGATTGATACAATAACTAGATATGGAGGTAGGTATGCTAGAGACAATGAGATTCACTCAGGATAGGGCAGGGTTCAGAGCTAAGGTGCATAGGGTAGCTATGAGTCACAGTCAACAGCACATACCACCACCACGACACATAACGTTCTGAAGTAAACTCTCATTTCTAGAATTTTATTAAATCAATATTTTTTTAAAAAATTATTGAATTTTTATATAATCATGCATACACATTCTGTTCTATATGTGTACATTGTGTTTTATACAATTATTCATACATTGTTGTTGTCATGTGCTGTCAAGCTACCTATGACCCATAGCATCTCTATGTACAGCAGCTCTGAAGCCTGCCCTGTCCTGAACTAATCTCACTAATTCCCACATACTGATTCCCCATTGTCCTATATACATTACTCATATACATTATAGTTTATATAATTGTTGTTGTTATGTGCTGTCAAGTGGCTTGCGACTCATAGCAACCCTATGTACAACAGCCCTAAACCCTGCTCTATCCTGTGCCAATCGCATTGCCTCTGACACACCCATCCCGATACCCCAGTCACTGAATCAATCCACTTCATAGAGGGCCTTCCCCTCCTGCGCTATCCCTCCACCCTCCCAAGCACAATGTTCGTCTCCAAGGACCTGACCCTCCTTATATAATTAACATATATAAATTCCTCTATTATTTAATCATCTTTTCAAATCACTATTGAACCTTTCCTATTATTTTACCTCCTTTCCACTCATTAACCTCTGCTAAAATCCCAGTGATTTTTCCCTTTTCCCCTTTTTCTGCCCCTCATCACTTCTTCCCTTTGAACATTTAGACATATTTTGCTCAGTTATCCTCCTATTTTCACAATGTGTTGTTGTTGCTGATTGCCTTCAAGTGGAGCATGACTCATAGTGACCCTATAGTGGTCTTATATATTATTTGTCCTTGTATAACAGAGATATTTTATTCAGCATACTGCTCTGTAGTCTCTCCCATGTTCTATAGAATTTTACAAAATTGTTGTTCCTGAGTGCTCCCTGTTGTTGTTCTTATGTGCCATCAAGTCACCTGTGCCTAATAGCGACCCTATGTACAACAGCTCTGAGCCAGTCTTATTGACTTCAACACACCTATCCCCACTACCCCAGTTACTGTATCAATCCATCTCATCAAGGGTTTTCTTCTTCTGCACTGTCCATCCACTCTTTAGAGCATGTTGTCCTACTCTAAGAACTAGTCCCTCCTGGCATTTTCCCAAAGTATGTGACATGGAATTTCAAAATCCTTGCCCCCAAGGAGAAACTTGGTTTCATACTCTCTAAGACATACATGTTCTCTTTATGGTCCATGGTTCAAGACTCTTCTCCAGCACCACAATTCAAAGGCATTGATTATTCTTTCATCATTTGTCATTGTCCAGTGCTTTGAGACATAGCATGTAATTGCAAAGACCATGGCCAGGATCAGGTGCCCCTTAGTCTCTAGGCTGACATCTTTGCTTCTCAATACTCTGGGGAGGTCTTTGACAGATTTTCCCGGTGCAATTCATATTTTTATTTCCTAACTCCTGGTGCCAACAGCATTGATTGTGGAGCTGAGCAAACTGTAATTGTTAGCAACCTCAACCTCTCCCCCTCGATCTATCATGGTGCTGGCAATTGGCCCAGTGGTGAGAATCTTTGTCTTCTTGGTATTGTGCTTCAATCCATATTGAAGGCTGCAGTCATGACTTTCTGCGGAAAGTGCTTGAGGTCTTCTTCAGTTTTAGCAAGCAGTTGTTGATAAATCTTCCTCCAATTCTGATACCATATTCCTCCTCAGAAAGCCCAGCATTCCAAATGATCTGTTCTACATAAAGATTAAAAAAGTATGGGGACAGGACATATCCCTGACACATTCCATACCTGATTTTGAACCATGCAGTGTTTCCTTGTTCCGTTCTTAGGACTGCTTCCTAGTCTGAGTATTCCGTCATGTAAATGTACCACAATTTCTCAATCTATTTGTTTACTGATGGACATTTGAACTGCTTCCATTTTCTGATTACTGTGAATAATGTTGCTATGATATACAGATCACCATTCCTGTCTCGGTTTCTATTTCCTTAGGATATATTATTAGCAGTAGAATATCTGGGTTAATTTCTATGTTCAGTTTTTTTAGGAAAACCCAAATTTATTTCCATAGTGGTTTTACTATTTTACAATACTATCAGCTGTTCATGAGAGTTCCACTCTCTCCACATCCTCGCCAACACTATTATTTGTAGTTAAACTTTGCTGCTACTGCTGAAATGAGGTGATACTTCTTTGTTTTGATTGGTATATTTCTGATTGCTAGTGATTTTGAACATTTCCTCATGTTTTTCTAGTCATCTGAATGTCCTTCTTTAAAACAGTCCTTTCATGATAAAATGGATTGGGAAACTAGAGTACATTCATAAAATGGAATACTATGCAGCATGCAGGAGCAATGATTTTATAAATTACTATCTAACTTGGGAGGGACTGGAGAGCATTAAGCTGAGTTTACTAAGTCAGTCTCATAAGGACAGATACTGTATGAAATCATTATTGTAGAATGAGTGGAAGCAGATGGATTAGGGTGGGGGTGTTAATCACAGGGTCACACAATTTGATGGGAGAGGTGGTTTGAAGGAAATGGGAAAGATCTGGCATGAAAAACAATGTATTTGAACTCTACCAGTCATGTCTTTTACCTATTTTGTAGTTGGGTTATGAATCATTTCCTTGTGGAGGACCTGTTGTTGTTAAGTTCCGTCGAGTCATAGACCCTATGGGCAAAGGACCTGAATACTTGTATAACTTTCATCATTTCTCCAAGTTCATAGAGTTTCCGGAGGCAAACTATTTTGGAAGTGGATCCCACTCCTGTGCCCAAACTTGTTTTAATCAGGGAGCTCCACCAAACACTGTCCACCATGGGTATCACATTTGACACATCAGTGTCGCTGTGTTTAGCATCACAGCAACCATGAGTTACCTCTGTACAGCAAATGGATAGTGCTATACCACTTAGAAGAACGTTTGATCAAAAGCCCTGTAGTATACTGTAAATTTTGATTAGGAGACCTTTGTCTGAAAAATCACTGCCAAATTTTTTACTTTTCTGAATATGTGGGCTTTCTTTTTAACCTGCTGGAGAAAGTTTTGATGCACTCAGGGATTTGATTTTAAGAAGGTTCTATTCATTGATTTTATCATCTCCAGGTTTTGCATTTTTGCTTATGTTTGCAAGCCTAGTTATGTCGTACACTTCCTATTGCTGTTAGGTGCTTTCAAGTTGAATATGACCCTAAGAACAACAGATTCTGAACCCTATCCTGTGCCATCCCAAATCTCTGATAGCCTCAAACTCATTGCTGTAGTCACTGTGTCAATCCACCCGGTGGAGGGTCTTTGATGTCTTTCTCCAAGGATTAGCCTCTCCTAGAAACATGCTCAAAGTATGTGAGATGAAATTTTCTCATATTTGTCTCCCAGGAATACTCTGGCTGCATCTTCTCCAAGACATATTTGTTTGTCCTTCTGGCAGTACGTGGTATATTCAGCACTGTTCACCAACACTAAGCTTAAAGGCATTGATTCTTCTTCTGTCATCCTTATTCATTGCCCAGCTCTCAGCGACATAACAAGTGATTGAAAACATCATGGTCTGATTCATGTGCTCATCAATTCTCAAATTGACATCATTGCTCAATATTTTTTAAAAGAATTTTTTCTACTGATTTATTTACAAAATTTGTATACATTGCTCTTCACATCGGATCTTTCCTATTACCTTTACACATTCCTTCCTCTAATCATCAAATTGTGCAACTCTGTGATTACCCCCCTGCTCACCCTCACCCATCTGCTCCCACCTTCCCTCTTTTAGATCCTCATACACGTTTCCATTCTATTTCTAAAAAAGAAAATAAAATTGTTCTTACACACTACTTGTCCTTTAGGGACTGAGTTCACTTAGCAAAATGCTCTCCAGTTCTTCCAAGTTAGATAGTGATTTTCTAAATCATTGTTCCTGCATGGTGTGTAGAATGTGTATCATGTGACCATAGATAGATGATCTTTGACAAGGAGATGAAATCAGTGAAGTGGGGGAACGACAGCCTTTTTAACAAATGGTGTTGGCAAAATTGGAAAAATATCTGCAAAAGACTCA
>NW_006400081.1:138367-143524 GCF_000299155.1 Elephantulus edwardii | reverse complement strand
GTTGTGTCATCCATATAATGCAGGTTGTTGAAAACTCTTCCACCAATAGTAGGAATAGCTAAATGGTGATTAATTTTCTAAAACATAACGTTTTTTAATGAAACACAATGGATACAAATTTTGTATGTTTGTTGTTATGTGCTGTTGAGTTGCTTGAGACTCATAGTGACCCTGTTTACAACAGCTCTGAACCCTGCTCTATCCTTAGCCAGCCTTCTGTCACTGATGCCCCTGCCTCCATTACCCCTGTCACTGAATCAGTCCACCTTCTCAAGGGACTTCCACTTCTGCACTGTTTCTCCAATCTTCCAAGCATGATGTCCTCCCAAAGGACTGGCCCCACTTTGTAACATGCCCAAAGTATTTCAGAAGAAGCATGAGAATCCTTGAACTTACTTGTTCGTCTAGAAGTCCATGGCATATTCAATGCTCTTCTCCAGCACGACAGCTCAAAGGCATCAAACCAATATTTAAAAAATCAAAACCAAACCCAACAGGACCTCATTCAACTCTGTAACTCGGGAGCAATAGTTTTTGTTTTTGGTTTGTCGCCTGGACTTTCATGATGGACTGCAGCAATGTCATCAATAATGAAAAAATTATAGTAGATTTAAGAATTATTCCAATGAAATCTTTAGAAGTCCTTAGACAGAGTCAGTGCTATCAGAAGTTTAATCAAAAAGCACCTTTGAGCTATCAGTTGCAATCTTTTACAAGATGGCATGTCCTCCTTCCTGGGGGAGACCGGGAACTCAATGACTTACACATTTGTAACTTCTAGTAATCCACGTTAAATATTACCTGATTCTTGATAAGCCCAATATTTGTTTGGTCAGATTAAATCTACTACAACTTCATTTTGTATATTTTACTGTGTTACATTTGGTTCAACTGAGATTTTTTAACAAGGAAGTCATGGTAGTAGGAGACACACGTAGCCAAGGAAGACTCAATTAGAAGTTCACACTTAACATTCTCAAAAGAAGAAATAGTCCCAGCATATAGACTTTTTTGCCTTTCGGGCACAATCAGATATTTATATTTTATGTTCTCTCAGTCTCTAAAGGTTTTTGTTTTTTACCCCATTGGATTACCTCAAACAAACTGGTCGAACTTAAAAAGGTGTAAATTTTGTTTTGTATTGTTTTGTCTTAAGGACAATCTAGTAGGGGAAAGATATCATCCTTGAACCTAGATAAAAATGCTTAGATGAACCATGATCAGAGCTGCAGACTAGCCTTAGGCAACAGCTGTTGTCAACTCACGGTTTACAGTCCCTGTAATTATAGTAATATTTTTACATAATAGTATTTCATTATTTTCCAAAAGCTCTTTTTACTTTCTCTGGAAAAGAAATACCTCCTTAACAAAGAAAATGAAGAAATAGTATAGTGTAGTTATTGTGTGGCTGTGATAAGGCCAATTCCTCAGCCATGTGGTATATTTCTGCTTCCTGACACCCTCTTACAATCTCTTGCTGATCTATTTTGTCTTAAGAGCAAGTCACTTTAGTTTTTTTTTAATATTAGTAACTAGACATAATTGTCATTTGAAAATACTCCAGTTCTAGATTTAGATGATCACCAACTAACCATTAACTAGCTGTGTGATCTACATCATAATCTTTTTAGACTACTATTTCCCCTACCTCAAAAAATGCCCATCAGCAAAGGAATGGATTGAGAAATTATGGTACATTTACACAATGGAATACTATGCAGCACTAAGGAAAAATGATTTTTTTAAAATACTATATAACATGGGTGAGTCTAGAAAGCATTATGCTTAGTGAAATTACTTGTCTCATAAGGACAAATACCACACACGACCATTATTGTGAAAATAGGATAACTTAGCAAGATGTGCATACATGTTCAGGAATGGGAGAAGGGCCTGGAAAAGGGAGAAGGGGGAAATCACTAGAATAGCAGAAGTTAGTGGGTGACTGCGAGATTTGAAAAGACAAGGTAATAATAGGCATAGATAAACAGTAATTATATACAAAATACAATGTATATTAATGATACTATAAAGTACAATGTACATGCTTAAAACGTAGTGTATATGAATGATTGTAAGCAAACCAATAACAATGTGGGGGGGGGGAAGCATTCCATACACCTGGTTTTTACTGTTCTGTCTCCATTTTTCTAATCCTAGTTTGTTGTGTACCATAGAGTCAGAACCAACCCATAGCTGGCTCTCCAATGGGTTTTTAGAGGCAGTTAATCACACAAGAAGAGATTGCCCATTCTCCTCCCATGGACTGGCTGGTGGCCTTGAACCACATGCCTTCTGTATTACAGCACAGCATTAATTTTCCAAGATTAGACTAAGATACTCCCCCCCCCACTCTTACAATAATTTCTAACCCCAATACCTAATCAATTGGAAAGTATCATTTAAAGCAATCTGCTAGATCAGACCCTCATCATGGAAGATACTAGAAAACAGGTGATAATTCTGGAACCCTAAATTTTAAAAGAAAGTTTAGTGGCATAGTACACGGGATTTCATTGTTAACCCAATGGTGGCATTACTATCATGATTTGAACCCAGCAGCTCTGAGGGAAAAAAGATGGGAAATCTCCTTTTGAGTGAGTCAGTCTCTAAAAACCCACTGAAGGGTAAATTGTGAGTCAGTTCTGACTCAATAGCAGTGAGTGAGTGAGAGTTTGCAAAGATAAGACAAAGTAATTTTAAACACAGGCTGGAGGAAGAAACTGAATGAAAACAGATGGAATACAGAATTATAAACAGCACAATTCAGCCCTTTTGAATAGCTATCTGCTCAGCCTGGGAACCCTAGATTGCAGTGGTGTTCACATCATCAGCTAAGTGATGACAGGAGAGGTGCAGTTTCCCCCCTTGACTAACATGCA
Source organism: Elephantulus edwardii (assembly GCF_000299155.1). Lineage (NCBI taxonomy): Eukaryota > Metazoa > Chordata > Mammalia > Macroscelidea > Macroscelididae > Elephantulus > Elephantulus edwardii. The sequence goes on along the minus strand of NW_006400081.1, from coordinate 140,642 downwards.
CTCCCAGATAACAGGGAAGTGACTTTATCCTATCACGAATGCCACCAGATAGTCAACAGCCTTTCCCATGCTGCCCCAGCTTTTCCTTAGGCCAGTCTCAGGCCATTCTGCATGTGGTTACGAGAGCGTTACTGTATGCCTTCAGGCGCAGGTGGACTGTGTAGTGCCTGGCCTGCAGTTAGCCCACGGATTATGGGAGGGGGAACATCAATTCTGATTAGAGTTTTTACCTTACACTGGGCACCCTTCTCTAGCAGATACAATGGCCACATTTGCAACAGTGCACCCTCTGAGGAGGGTCATCTGTGACCATCTCTTCATTCTAGCTGTCTTTGACTGTGTATCTTGCCTGTATCCATCTCATAGAAGAAGGCAAAGGCATCATCTTTTTTAAAAAATAAAATTTTATTTTAATTGTGATTTTAATGAATGTTTACAGAAAAGGTAGATTTTAGTTCATTTATTGTTTCACATTTTACCCCACTTTCTCCTTTCCCCCTCCCCTAGTTAACTTTTTAAAAAACATTCACTCATTGTTGCACAATTACCTACTTTCACACACGCACACACACACACACCCCAGTCCTCTCCTCTTTACAATGATATACCTCTTATTCTGCCGTGTTGTCATATGTATAATGCCTGATCATATATTTCTTTTATACAGTTCTTTCTTTCATCTGTTTCAATGCAATGGTCATTACCTATCCATTTTTATCCTATTCTCCTCTGAGCCCTCCATGTCAGACATCATCTTTAACCAGGCAGACTATCTTAGGCTCATTTGAAGTCAGCAAAAGCTCTACTCCAGGTCGTGCCTCAGCTCTTGGAACATTCCCCCAAACAGATAATATGTTAGGTGACAAAGCAAGCCTCAATAAGTTAAAAAATGTAAACAAAACAAAATACTGCAAAGCATTTTCTCATATCATAATGCATTAAAATCAGAAAACAACACATTTTAAGAAAAAGGAACATATACTTTGAAGACTTTATTCCAAGTGGGTTATTTTAGAAGTAACTTTGGTTGAATAGGGGGTAATAGAAGAAATAAAGAGAACTTTTTAAATGTCTGAAAGCAAATAAGAATAAAAATATACTGAAATCTTTGGAACACAGCAAAAGTAGTGCTTTGAGTTCAACCTGTAGCAGTAAACATACACATCATAAAAGGAAAAAAAGAAGCAAAATAAACACCTTAACCTCTCTGACAACTAGAAAAGGAACAAATAGCAAAGCTTAGTGTTCTTATAATGAAGAAAATAATAACTTGGGAGAGACTGGAGAGTATTATGCAGTATAAACTAACTCATTCCCATAAGGACAAATACAGTATAAAACCATTATTGTAGAATGCATATGAGGATCCAAGTGTGTGTGTGTGTGGGTGGGTGGGGGCTAATCATAGGGTCATACAATTTGATGGGGGTTGGTGAAGGAAATGGGAAAGATATGGTGTGAAAAACAATGTATCCAAATTCTTTTAAATAAATCGTATAAAATTTAAAAAAGGAAAGGAAATAATAGTTAAGAGAAGAAATAAGTAGAAAACAAATAAGCAAACAAACAGTAGAAAGAATTAACAAGCCTAGAAGTGGATTATTCAAAAGGATTAATAAGTAGACAAGCCCCTGATGATGCTAACAAAGGAAAAGGAAAAAGAGAAAATAACATAAATAAGAAATGAAAAAGGTGATATTACAAGAGAACTATCTGAAATAAAAAGGACAACAAAGTACTATGAACAACTATACTCCAACAAATCCGAAAACCTAGAAGTAATGGACAAATTTTTGGAAACTCATTGTCTACCAAACTAACAGACAGAGGTAGAAAATTTGAACAGATTTATTGCCTCCAGAAACTCCATGAACTTTGTTAAATGTCAATAATTGTAGAAGGGGCTTCAGACCTTTTGTTTATAGGGTCACTATTACTCATGTCTGACTTGAAGGCAATCAACAACAACAATCATACAAGAATAGCAAAATTTAACAGAACAGCAAAAAAAAAAAAAAAAATGCTGGCAAGTATGTGGAGAAACCGGAACCCTTATTCGCTATTGATGGGAGTGTGATATGGGGTAACTACTATGGAAGGCAGTATAGTGCTTTCTCAAAAAGTTGCAAACAGAAATACCATTTGACCCAGCAGTTCCACCACTGGGAATATACCCCAAAGAGACCATAACTGCCACCCAAGCAGCTATATGCACACCCATGTTTATCATGGCTTTGTTCACAATAGCAAAGAGCTGGAAACAACCCAAGTGCTC
>NW_006400081.1:130233-138267 GCF_000299155.1 Elephantulus edwardii | reverse complement strand
TATATAACAATAATTATCATAATAATTATCTCTGTATAATTTCTCAATACATTCTATTGTGGTTTTACATTTGGGCAGTTTCCATGTTCCTGTGAATGTGAATAAGGAGGCTATGAACATTGGTGCACAAATGTACATTTGTGCCTCAGTTCTAATTTTCTCAGGGTACATTGTAGGCAGAGGAATAACTGGGTCATATGGAATTTCTATGGGTTGTATGGAATTTCTATGTTCAGCCTTTTGAGGAAATGCCAAACTGCCTCCCAGAATATTTGTACCATTTTACAATCCCACCAACAGTGTGTGGAAGTTCCTATATCTCCACATCCTTTTTAACTTTTATTACTTGCTATCTTGTTAAACTTTGCCACTGCTACTACTCGGGCGAGATGTTATCTCATTGTGCTATTCATTTGCATCTCTCTTATTGCCAGTGATTTTTAACATTTCTTCATCTGAATATCATAGCTCATACATGACCTATATGCCTGTCTTTGTACCATCCGAATATCTTCCTCTGTGAAAGGTCTTTCCATGTCTTTTGCCCATTTTGTAATTGGGTGATCAGTCTTCTTCTTGTGTAGGACCCGTTCTTGTTGTTGTTATGTGCCACTGAGTTGCTTGCAACTCACAGCAACTCTATGTACAACAATCCTGAACCCTGCTCTATACTGTCCCAAGCTTATTGTCTCTGACACCTACCATCATTTCCCTGGCCACCAAATCAATTCATTTCATCAAGATTCTTCTTCTCTTTCACTGTCCCTTCAAACTCATCCCTCTTCAAGGACTAGTCTTTCCTTGCAACATGCCCAAAATGTCAGACAAAGCCTGAGAATCCTTGCCTCCAAGGAGCAGCCTGGTTTCACTTTCTCTAAGACAAACCTATTTGTTCTCCTGGTAGTCCATAGCATATTCAATACTCTTCTCCAGCCCACAGCTCAAAGGCGTCAACTCTTTCTATCATCCCTAGTCAATATGGCCTGGATCAGACACACCATACTTAGACTCATGATCTGAGACTCTTGTCTGAGATGGTATTGCCATTTTTTTCCCAGTTGGTAGGTTTTCTTTTCACTCTGTCGGGGAAAGTTTTTGATGCATACAGGGATTTAATCTTTAGAAGGTCCCATTAATCAGTTTTATTATCTACAGATTGTGCATTTCTGGCTGTATTTGGCAGTTTCTTTATTCCATAGACTAGACTGTCTAAGCTTCATTCCAGTTGTCTCTAATGAACTTCATGGTTTTGGGCTTTATTCTGAGGTCTCCACCTTGAGCTGATTTTTGTGTATGATGTAAGATGTGGATCTTTTTTCAGCCTTCTGAAGGTAGCAGTTCAGTTTTGCCAGTACTATTTGTGGAAGAGGTTGTCATTTCCCCATGTGACAGGTTTTATTTCCTTGTCGAATATCAGTTTACCATAGATTGCTGGGTTTATTTCTGTTTTCAATTCTGTTGATCTGTGTGCCTGTCATTGTACCAGTGCCATGTTGTTTTCATTACTACTGTTGTGTAGTAGGCTTTGAGGTCAGGGAGGGAAATGCCTTCAACTTCATTTTTGTTTTTCAGAAGTGCTTTCCTTATTTGGGGTCTGTTTCCTCTCCAAATAAACATGACCATTTCCCTTTTGATCTCCTTGAAAAATGAATTCATGTCTATATTGGGATTGCATAGAACATGTAGATTACTTTTGGTAAGATTGTCATTCTCACAATATTGAGTCTTCATATCCTTGAACAGGGAGCATTTTTCCATTTATTTAGGTCTTTTATTGTGTCTCACAGAAATGGTCTATAGGGGTTTTTTTGTACAGGTCTTTTGTGTCTGTAGTTAGGCTCATTCCCAAGCATCTCAATTTGTGGTCGGCTATTTTAAATGGTATTGCTTCCTTGGTTTCCTTCTCTGAGTTCTCTTTGTTACTGTAGAGGAATCCCACTGACTTTTGGATATTGATCTTATATCCTGCCACTCTACTAAACTAGTCTACTAGCTTTAATAGATTTTTTGTTAAGTCTTTGGGGTTTTCTGTGTACACTATCATATCATCTGCATATAGGGACAGTTTCACCATCTCCTTTCCGATCTGGATGCCTTTTATATCCTTCTCTTGTATATTGTCCTAGCAAGTACTTTTAATACAATATTGAATAGAAGTGGTGACAATGGGCATCATTGTTGGGTCCATGTTTGCAAGGAAAATGATTTTAATCTTTTTTTAAAATGATTTTTAATCTTGATAATTATATTAGCTCTTGGTTTGTACATATGCTTTCACTCTGTTGGCTCTTCAATAGTTTGGAGAGGTCCCTTACTGCAGATGTTCCCAGAGTAATATATCTGATGACCTGACTGCTGGTACCAAGTGTATTGCTTGTTTATCAAAGTAAGATGAAGTTGTTGAAACTTTCATTCTTTTCCCCATAGGCCATGATGTTGTCTATTGGCCCAGTGGTGAGAATAATTTTGTTCCCATTTTGTCTCTTATGATCTTTATACTTTGGGATTTTACTTGTAGATTTCTGATTCACTTTAAATTGGTTTTTTGGTATGGTGTGAGATGTGGATTCTGTTTCAGTTTTCTGCAGGTAATTGTCCAGTGTTGTCAGCACCATTTATTAAAGAACCTATAGTTTCCCCACATAATGGGTTTTTATTACCTTATTAAATATTAGTTGACTATAGGTTGATGGGTTGATTTCAAGATTCCTGATTCTATTCCATTGTCCCATATGTCTGTCATTGTACCCATTTTGACTCTAGTACCATAGTGGTAAGAAATTGCACTACAATCCCAAATGCACAGGATTTGAATCCACCAGATGCTCCACGGGAGACAGTTGTTCAATTTAACTCTCATGCAATTTACTGCCTCTAAAAACCTGCTGCAGAGTCAGGTATAGATTGGTTCTGACTAGATAGTACACGACAACAATGGCTGTGCTGTAAGTTTTAATTTCAGGAAGTGAGATCTTTCTTACTTCATTTTTGTTTTTCAGAAAAGATTTGGTTATTCTGGGTCTCTTTCAGTTCCAAATAAAAGTGGAAATTGTCTTTTCTATCTCCCTGAAGATTGAATTTGTTATCTGTATTGAGATTGCTTTGAACCTGTAGATTGCTTTTGTAGGATTTCCATTTTCAAAATGTTCAATCTTTCTATCCATGATTGGGGATTATCTTCCCATTTAGTGAGGTCTGTTATCATTTCTTGTAGTAGTGTATGTAGTTTTCCTTATAAATATATTTTATATCTCCATTATTGTTGGGTGCTGTTGAGTCAACTATGAACCCTAGTGAACCTATGGACAACAGATCTGAACCCTGTCTTATTATAAGCTGTCCTCACAATCTCTGATACACTAAAGGCCATTTCTGTAGTCTAAGTTTGTTCCTAAGAATTCATTCCTGTGTTTGGCTATTGTAAATGGTATTGCACATCTAATTTTATTTTCCATGCTTTTGTTGCTGTAGAGAAATCCTACTGATTTGTATGTTGATCTTGTAACTTGTCACTATATTAAATTGGTCTACTAGGTCTAACAGTTTTTTAGCTGAATCTTCGGGGTGTTATATGTACACAATCATGTCATCTGTATAGAGTGACAGTTTGACCATCTCTTTGCCAATTTGGATACCTCTTTTTTCCTTCTGTCTTATTGACCTGATTAGAACTTCCGATACCCTAGTGAAAAGGAAAGGTAACCATGGACAGCTTTACCTGGTCCCTATGCATAAGGAGAATTTAGTTTTTAATGTGTCTCTGTTTAGAATGAAGTTGGCTGTTGGGTTTGCATATATCCTTTTTACTGTGTTGAAGAGATTCCCCTCTACTGCTATGTTGCTGAGTGTTTTAATCTGGAAAATGTGTTAGATTTTGTTGAAAGCTTTTCTGTATCAACTGACAGTATTGTATAGTTCTTGTTCTTATCTTTGTTAATGTGATGAATTACATTAACTGTTCTTATGTTGAAACATCTCTGCATTCCTGTCATGAATCACACTTGGTTATGATGAAGTTAATATTATCTATCTATCTATCTATCTATCTATCTATCTATCTATCATCTATCTATCATCTATCTATTATCTATCTATCTATCTATCTATCATCTATCTATCATCTATCTATCTATCTATCTATCTATCTATCTATCTATCTATCTATCTATCTATCTATCTTTAGATTCTATTGGCCAGGAGTTGATAAGAATGTTTTCATCCTTATTCATGGGTGATTTGTTTTGTTTTTTGTGATATCTTTGCCTGGTTTTGGTACTATGGTTATGCTTGCATCATAGGATGACACTGAGATTGTTCCTTCTTTTTCTATTTTTTAAATAATTTAAACAGAATTGGTGTTATTTTGGTTTTGAATGTTTAGTAGAATTTACTCATGAAGCCATCTGAGCTAAGGGTGTTTTTTTTTAAAATTTTTTGAGGCCTTTTCATGACCTACTCAATTTCTTCTTCTGTAATAGGTCTATTCAAATATTCCACCTGTCTGTGCCAATTTGGGTTGGGTGTGGGTTTCTAGTTGTTGTTGTTGTTGTATGTGCTATCGAGTTGATTGTAGCTCATAGTGACCCTATGTACAACAGTCCTAAATGCTGTTCTATTCTGTGCCAACCTCACCATCTCAAACACACTCATTCCCACCACTCCACTCACAGAATCAATACATCTCATCGAGGGTCTTATTCTCCTGCGCTGTGCATCCACTTTCCCAAACATGATGTCCCTCTCCAAGGACCAGTCAGTCTCTCCTTGTAACATGCCCAAAGTATGTCAGACAAAGCTTCAGAATCCTTGACTCCAAGGAACACTCTGGCTTCACCCTCTCCACGACAAACCTGTTTGTTCTCCTAGCAGTCCATGGTACATTCAAGACTCCTCTCCAGCACCACAGCGCAAAGGCATCAATTCTCCTCCTATCATCCCTATTCAGTGTCCAACTCTGCGATGTATAGAAAGTAACTGCAAAGACTATATCCTAAATCAGGTGCACCTTAGTCTCCAGCCTGACATTGTTGCTCTTCAGTACTCCTGAGAGGTCCCTCACAGCTGACTTTCCCAATGCACTTCTTCTCTTGATTTCCTGGCTGCTGTTACCAAGAGTGCTGACTGTGGAACCAACTAATATAAAACTGTTAACAACCTCAATCTCTTCACCATCCATACTGATGCTGCCAATTGGCCCAGTGGTGAGAATCTTTGTTTTCTTGATGTTGAGCTTCAATCCATACAGGAGGCTGCAGTCCTTGACCTTCTGCAGCAAGCACTTCAGGTCCTCCTCAGTTTCAGCAATCAGGGTTGTGTCATCCGCATAATGCAGGCTGTTGATGATTCTTCCACCAATCCTGATGGCACATTCCTCCTTGTACAGCCCAGCATCTCGGATGATCTGTTCTGCATACAGATTGAAAAGGTATGGAGACAAAATACATCCCCGACTGACCCCCTTCCTGATTTTGAACCATCCAGTGTCTCCTTGCTCTGTTCTGACAACTGCCTCTTGGTCCAAGTATAGGTTTCACATTAGCATGATCAAATGTTCTGGGATTCCCATTTTTCTCAGAGTCAGCCGAGCTTGTGATCCACACAGTCAAAAGTCTTTGCATAGTCAATAAAGCACAGATAGACTTTCTTCTGGTGTTCTCTGCTTTCTGCCAAGATCCATCCAACAATAGCTGTAATATCCCTAGTACCACAACCTCTTCTAAATCCAGCCTGCACACCTGGCAGTTCTCAATTGGCATATTGTTCCAAATGTTTTTGGATATTTTTCAGTAGAATCTTGCTTGCATGTGATATCAATGATATTGTTTGATAATTTCCACACTCTGTTGGGTCACCTTTCTTTGGAATGGGAACAAATATTGATCTTTTCCAGTCAGTTATCCAGCTGGCTGTCCTCCAGATTTTTTGGCACAACTTAATGAGCACATTCAGGGCAGCATCTGTTTGTTGAAATAAATCAATTGGCATGCTGTCAACTCCTTGAGCCTTGTTTTTTGCCAATTCCTTCAGAGCAACTTGAACTTTCTCCTTCATCACCATAGGCTCTTGCTCATATATTATTTCATGAACTTTATTTATTTTATGTAGGATTTAAAACGTAACAAAGTATGTTAGTTATTTGTTGTTAAGTGCCGTCGAGTCGCAGGTGACTCATAGCGACCCTATGAAGGAGAGTCCTTGAAGCTTGGGTGCCTTTCATCCTCTCTCCAAGTTCATAGGGTTTCCGGAGGCAAGCTATTATGGAAGTGGACGCCACTCCTCCTTCCATGCTTGTTCAATCGGGGAGCTACACCCCACGCTCAGTATAGCTTTTCATAATATTACAATATTTTCAATTTAATGTCAAATGTTTCTGTTGTTACGTCATGTCTGATTTCTACGTATTGGTGTTGTTATTGATCACCTTAGAGTTGAGTATGACTCATAGCAACCTTATGAGCAAAAGGCTTGAAGCCCTTCTACAATTATAGACACTTATCAAAGTTCATAGAGTTTCTAGAGGCTTTTATTTAGGAAGTGGATTTTGTTAAGTTTGCTAAGTTTGTCTGTTTTATAAACCCTTTAGAAGAACCAGCTCTAGGTTTTGTCTGTGGTTTCAATTGTTTTTCCATTTTCTATTCCACACACATACAAAAGCTGCATGTACTTGAAATTTTGATAGATATTTCTAAGTAGTGCTCCTGAGAAGCTGTCCTAACTTAAATTCTCAGAAACAATATATTTTTGCCAACATAGTGTGTTAACAGTATTTGGATTTTTGCCATTCTCCTAGTTGAAAACTAGTGTCTCAATATTGTTTTAATCTTCACCCTTATGTTAAGAAAGAGGCCAACTTTTTCTTTCCAGCTTAAGATTCCTTTCCTTTTCCATGAAATGATTTTGGAAGCTCTTTACATATTTTGTCCTTTATCTTTTATATGTTCTGCAACTATTTTTAAATCCAGTTCATTCTTTGGCTTTTAGTTTGCTTATGAAATGGAGTAGAGAATTCAGAAATATGCCAGATACACAAGGGAATGTAGAGAATAATCATGGCCAATATTGTGGATGAGTGAGGAATTGTAGATCAATGCATGCTGGGACAACTGCAAAGCTTTGTTGTGTCTTAGTGCTGAGTTTCCATTTTAGGATCATGTTGCATATCTGAGTCCTTAACTCCATGAAGTCCTTCTCCCTGAAGTCTCTCTATGGGGTTATATCCAGTATTGACAGGCATTTATAAAATGACAGGTTACCACTAAACTGAGCCTCTGAAGCCCCTCTATTGCTGTTATCCATTTCCAGAGCATTGATCCTAAGCTGTGAAGAACCCTTGTATGCAGATCAATGGGCTTGTCATTCAAGGCAGCTCTGAGTGGATTTGAACTGCCAATCTTTTGGCCAGTAGTCCAGAATTAACAGTTTACACCACCCAGGGATTCATCTAGTTTTGCTATAACAAGTTATCAGTGAGTAAAACAACCCAAACTTATAGTTCTGTATGTTAGAAATAATTTTAAAAAAAGTAATGGAGTTCATTAAGACGAACTCACTCTTTTCATTTGAGTTAGTTTCAACTCCTAGCAACCTTCATGTAGATTTCTGAGTCTGTAAATTTTAATTGGAAGGAATGCCCAACCTCTGAAAATGTGCAAGCCTTTGAGTTAGAAGCATAACTCCTACAATATGCCACCAGAGCTACCCCATCCTAAGTATTTTGGGGCTGAAATGAACTTGCCATGACCTTTGTAACTGACCAATCATATGGTCTACTACATATGATTGAAATAACAAATTCAAGAGGAATGGTATTGTGGTCATATAAAAAAGTATTCTTTACCAAGATCATTAAATAAGAATGACAGAAGAAGAATTGATGCCTTTGAGCTGTGGTGCTGGAGAATGGTACTGAATATCCCATGATCTACAAAAAGAACAAATAGATATATCTTGGAAGAAGTGCATTGAGAGTGCTGTTCCTTGGAGGGGAAGATGGTAAAGCTTCATCTTTCATACTTTGGATATGTAGCTAGGGGA
>NW_006400081.1:124157-125579 GCF_000299155.1 Elephantulus edwardii | reverse complement strand
GGGAGGAATTAAAGAATCAACATAGCAGATTGAAAAAAAAAAAAAAGAGTAGGTCTGTAGTAGGTCCAGCAGACCAGAACTAAAAGGCCATCCTGGATTCAATGGCCCCAAAAGAAGCTGCCTCTAAGCCTTTGGACTTTTACTTTAAAGGACCAATAGAAGAATAGACCTGAGGTTACTCATCTCTGTACTGCCCCAGGTGACTGGCTGGGATGATTGCCTTTGGATCACAGAACTAAGAAACTAATTTCTCATTCAACATGTATAGTTCATTGCCAAAATGTAGGGAAAATACCCTACTCAAAAATTCATTATTTATTCCAATGGGAACTGCAGAAAAACACAAGAGGACCTTGAATTTTTTTTTCTACCACTAACAGTAGGAAGGTGAGTCTTGTGAGTGCTTCGTGGGTAAGAATCTACCAAAAAAAAATTTTTTTAATGCCCTTTGGTTGTCATGTCCACAGACCATAAAAACAATTGCAGGTATTGGTTGATTAGAAGGCAAAGTCTGTCAGACACCAATAAGTGGGCTCTCTCCATACAAAGCAGACCTGCCTGCAGTGCAAACACAGACACTACCACCACAAGAACACTGCCCCTACATTGCTCTCCACACATCTATTGAATCTTCTTATCTAAACAAAAGTCAAACTCAGACTACCAACCTAGAATTTGCAAAGTATTAACTTTACCTTGCAACTTTTTAAATCTGCAACTCTATTTAAAAATGTCAAACATAAGGAACAGATAGCTAGCTAAACATACACCACAAAAGCTGCTTCACGCATAACAAGAAGAACCCCCACATAATGCTAAGGAAGTATCAGGCAAGTTTAAAAAGAATAAAAACCCAAACTCCTCCTAAAAAGCAGATTAGATCCTGAGCCCAATTAATATCAAAAACAAGAAGGTAGAAGAAATAAACCAAGGTGGAATACCATGAATTGGTATGCAAGAAATAACAGATAATGGAAGAAAGAGTAAATACCGTAAGTGTGGAACACAAGATACATGAACTTTTTAAGCAAACCAATTTAAAAAATGTAAAATAGAATGTATATGAATGATCGTATGCAACAATGTAAATGAAAGATTGTATAAAACACAATGTATATGAATAAGACATTATGTAAAGGAATTATTATACAAAAAAATAATTAAAAAACCCACAAAACAACTATATCTATTTTTAGATTTTTTAATTAATTTTAATGAATGCTTAGAAAGACTTTGGATTTCCATTCATTTTTTTTTCTATATTTTATTAATTTTCATAAACATTTACAGAGATTTTGGGTTTCCATTCATTCCTTGTTGCAATATTCTCTCTACCCTCCTCCCAGTTTGTTCTTGTCCAAATGCCACAGTGCTTGTCAAAGCCAGTTCTGATTAATCTTCTTTGTCATTGTGTCCTTTGCC
>NW_006400081.1:84690-104265 GCF_000299155.1 Elephantulus edwardii | reverse complement strand
GTGGAGGGGAAGCGAAGGAGAGGAAGACCTTTGGTGAGATGGATCGATTCTGTGACTGGAGTGGTGGGAATAAGTTCGTTTGAGATGGCTAGGTTGGCACAGGATAGAACAGCATTTGGAGCTCTTGTACATCGAATCACAAGTGACTCGATGGCACATAACAACAACAACAACAACATGAGGAAAGTTAAAAAAAATAAAAAATTTTAAAAAGATAAGGAAAGTCACAATATAATGATTAAAGGCACAATAAATCAAGAAGATATAACTTGTCAAATTGTGAGACCCTATGATTAATGGATGGAGGGTGGGTGGGTGAAAGAAATGAGAAAGATTCAGTGTGAAAAACAATGTATATGAACTTTGTAAGTAAACTAGTATATTCTTTTTAAAAAAGGAGACTTAACTTTTGTCAACATCTGTGTACCAAATTATAGACCTACAAAATACGTAAAATAGTGGTTAACGAATTTGAAGAAAGAAAACACCTTGCTTGAATATGAATGGGTACTAGAAGAAATAAAAATGAAGTAAAAAAGTTTCTTGAAACAAATGACAATGAAAATACCACTTACCAAAACCTCTGGGAAGCAGCCAAAGCAGTAATCAGAGGTCTATTTATAACAATAAGCAAACATATCAAAAGGCAGGAAAAAATGACCATTGACTCTAACCCAACATCTCCATCAAATGAAAAAGAGTGGCAAGAAAACTCAACACCCTCTAAAAAACCCTTGAAATTATAAAAATTAGAGCAGAAGAAAATGAAATAGAAAACCAAAAAAACAATTGAAACCATCAACAAAATGAGGAATTAGTTCTTTGAAAACATCAATAAAATTAACAAACCACTAACAAAACTAATGAAAGAAAAGAAGGAAAAGACATAAATAATCTGGATAAGAGATAAAATGGGCAGCATCACAACAAAGCCAACTAAAATTAAAAGGTTAACATTGGAATATTATGAAAAATTATACTCAAACAAATATGAAAACCTAGAGGAAATAGACAAAGGCTTAGAAATTCACAACCTACCTCAACTGACACCAACAGAAATTGAACACCTGAACAGACCCATTACAAAAGAATAAATTGAAAAGGTAGTAAAGCAACTTCCAGCCAAAAAAAGTCCTAGACCAGATGGCTTTACAACAAAATTTCATCAAACATTCACAGAGGAACTGCCACCAGTCATACATAAACTATTTCAGAAAATAGAAAAAGATGGAATTCTCCCAGACTCATTCTATGAAGCAAACATATCCATAATACCAAAACCAGGTAAAGATACCACTAAAATAGAAAACTATAGGCCAATATCTCTCATGAACTTAGATGTAAAAATCCTGAATAAAATCCTGGCCAATAGAATCCAATGATACATCAAAAAAATAATTCACCATGACAAGTGGGGTTTATAACAGGTATGCAAGGATGTTTCAACATAAGAAAAACAATCTATGTAATTCATCACATTAACAAAGCAAAGAACAAAAAACACATGAACCTATCAATTGATACAGAAAAGTCCCTTGACAAAATACAACATCCTTTCCTGATTAAAACACTCAGCAAAATAAGATTAGAGAGGAACTTCTTCAACATAGTAAAAAGTATATACGCGAACCAGAGGGCCAACATTGTTCTCAATGGAGAGAGATTAAAGGCATTCCCCTTGAGAACAGAAACTAGGCAAGGATGCCCACTATCACCTCTCCTATTCAATATTGTATTGGAAGTCTTAGCGATAATGATAAGGCAAGAGAAGGAAATAAGAGGTTTCCAAATTTGCAAAGAGTAGGTGATAGGATAGGATAGGATAGGATAGGATACTTGGAAAACCCTAAAGACTCAACAAGAAAACTATTGGACCTGGTTGACCAATTCAGCATAGTGGCAGGATCCAAGATCAATATATAAAAATCAATTGGATTTCTCTAGAAAGATTCTAAAAAGAAAGAGGTGAGTCCCACTCCTACCTGCTACCTGCCACTGAACCTGCATTGCTGTGAACCCATAAAGCCACTGTGGCTGGAGCCCACAGGCCCCTAGCTTAGACCAAGCAGTGGATGCTGGACTCCATGGCCGGTGTGACAGAGCCCCCACATGGCTGTGCGGATGCCAACAGCCATGGGCTGTCAGTGCAGGAGGGGCAGTGGGTGGTGGGAGAAGGGCAGCAGCATCACCATGGAGCCACGGAAGGTGAAGGACTTGATAAAGGAGAGCATCTCACTGTCAGTGAAGAAGATTTCCTTGGATAGATCAGAGAAGTGAAAGAAGACAAGAAGATCATCAACACAATGGACTGATAAGGTGTCTATAGCAACGGGCTCGAGCATGCCATGTATTGTGGGGACAGTGTAAGGACTAAGTAAGGTTAGGGTAAGGATTAGATTTGTTGTTCATAGAATTGTTGTGAGCCATAGAGATCTCTGTGTAGAAAGTTATGCTACCAATCTAAAGGTTGGGGATTTTAATCTGCAGCCCTCAGTCCTGGATTTGATTGTTTTCAGTCAAACTCTCTTTTAAGTAATATATCACTGCTCTGCTAATTGACTATATAGAGGTAACGAGTGGTTGCTGTGAGGCTAAACACTATGACACTGAAGTGACAAATGTGATTATGGCTACCCATGGTGGACAGTGTTTGATGGAGCTCCCGAAATAAAACAATCTTGGAAGCAGGAGTGGCATCCACTTCCGAAATAGTTTGCCTCCAGAAACTCTATGTATGAACTCAGAGAAATGATGAAAATTATACAACTGTTTAGTTCTTTCATTCATAGGGTCATTATGTCCACGACTCGATGACACTTAACAAAAACAAATCCGAGATGGCAAACCTCCTCAATATAACACATCTTTTGATTTCTTGACTATTGCTGCCAAGAACAGTTTAGAACTAGGGAGGGTCTGTTCACCACTTTCAAAGCCCCTTCTCTATTTGATGCCTACTTCGAATTGAAGTCTGACCACTTGGTGAAGGGGAGGATGTCAATGGTGGTGGCGCTGGAACTGGGGGTGCTGTCCTGGCCATGGTCTTTAGTGAGGCACAGGGTCCACACCTCGAGGGGAGTCTTCCGTAGAGGGGTGTGCCTTCTGGCCCCAGGGGAGAGTCATTGGGGGGGGACCCTGGGTGTGCCATTTGGCCCCTGTGGAGAGCTGTTTGGCCCTCGAGGTGTGCCCTCCTGCTCCCAAGGTGTGCCCCCAGGGAGAGTTGTTTGGCCCTCAGGGTGTGCCTGGCCCCAGGGAGAGCTGTTTGGCCCCTGGGAAGATTATTCAGGTTGCTGGGGAAAACTGCTAGGGTATACAAAGAATTTTATCTAAGCCTCTTTCCTCCACTTCTTCCCCCAATATACCTGTAACACCTCCAAAGCCATTCTCTTTGTAACTCACAAGTTAGTTCTCTCTAGGTTTGTTCTCTTTCCTATAGGTAACCCTAATACAGAGTCCTGCTCCAGACCTGAACTCTGAACTTAGTTCCAAAAACAAAAGGGAAATATAACTGCCAGCTAAGGAAGTGAAGGGAGATGGAGCCTTAAGATTTAGATAGCCATCTCCACTGGACCCACCTTGGTAAACACTTTGCAGTCCAGAGGGCAGTAAACGTCAGGAAAATATCTTCTAACTGAACAAGAAGGCATGCAGCTTCAATCCAGGACCACCAGTAAGGTATTAAAGTAGGCTGCCCTTACCCTTTCACCTCAATGCCCCTGTTCATCATGAAGAAGCCAGAGAGTCTGCACCCCATTCCCAAATGAGAAACCCACAAGTGAATAAGGCAATTTCTTTGGTTAAAAAAAGGTAAGGAAATAAATCATAGATAAACACATAAATATATCAATAAAGAAATAATTTTATCACCATTGGCCTGTGCTCACCATTACCCTATCTCTGTTGGTCCCCACTGGATCTTACTCATTTCCTTCACTCACTTCTCTCCACCCACCAGATTGTACAACCCTGTCATTTCATCCCTGCCCATCCTCACTCTTTTGCTCCCAACCTTCACCTTCTTGTATCACCATACATGTTTTTCACAATAAAAAAAAGAAAATAAAAAAAATAGTGAAAGGGGATCAAAAAATGCATGATATAAATTAACATTGGGTATTATAGAATTAGGGAGCTTTGGTGGCCTAGTGTCAAGAAGCTGTGCTGCATTCCTGAAGGCATACAGTTCAAGGCCACCAGCTGCTGTGTGGGAGAAGGATGGGTTATTAACGGCCTCTGAAAACCCACCGGAGGGTCAGCTGTGGATCAGTTCTGACTATAGGATGTACAAGAAAACAACTGTAGAATTAGAAAGTGTGTAATTCTGGCCTTTAGCCAATACTAGATGTAAAGTACTTAAAGGTAAGATTTGCCCAGAAGACAAGCTTATCCAAAGCAGAACCTGGTAGAGGCTGTGAGGGGTTGGTCAAGGGGTAAGAATGAGTCCCACCCAGTAGTCTGAGGAGATTTACATTTGAATGAATTGGTAGACTCACAAGTGGAACCCTGACTTGAAGAGATATACACTTGAAAGAAGAGCAAGCAGGCAAGGAGAGAGGGTAAAAGAATAAAGAGATTGACTTTTTCAAAACTGGGAGAAAATGTTTGACTCTTGAGGCAGAGTAAACTTTGTGCCCAATCAGAGCCCATTTGCAAGGCTTAAAGTTGGAGTACGTTTACTGATAGCAATCACTTGGATCCACAGAAATGAAAACTGAAGGAGTTCAATAGTGAGGAAACTGTCTGAAATTGGGCGAATTCCTTCAGTGTGCCCACCTACCATGCACAGATGTGTGGATGAGCAGGGAAAGCTTGTTGACTTCAGGAGCAGGGTGTTGGGAGTACCCCTGAATTGTTGACTGGGCCCCACATGGGAACTAAGGCTTAGCGAAGACACTGGTAGACCTGGATTGCAGGGAGACGTGTGGACTCTTGAGCTTCCAGCTGATACCCATTTGAGTCAGGACATACAAGTCTGATGATGAGTTGACCAGAGTTAACCAGATAAAGAGAGGATGATCCATGTGGTGAGCTAGGGTCGCTTGCTGCAGCCTGATGACCTGCTCTTGACTAGAATTTGCTTGGCAATGCAGATGCTCAAAGTTGTCAAGTTGAACAGAAGATTGTTCAGCCAAAGGGACATGCTTGTTCCCTCAGAGTACTTGTTTGATAGAGATAGGCAAATCAGAAATTTGCTAGCTAAAAAGGAAATGTTAGGGCATGAAACATGAAGTAGTTGGCTTATATACTTTCACAAAAGAAGTTGTTAGTGAGATAGTCAAAAGGAAGGGGGAACCATAATATACATTAACAAAATGTAAATGAAACTATTAGATAAACAAATAATTTTTTAAAAAATAGAGTAAGTCATAGAAATTGTTTTCCTTTATTCTCTCACTTCTCTTTTCCTCCTTTTTTTATTTTAAATTTAAACAAACTATTTGAATATATTTAAATTTTGAAATAAAAATAGGAATGTATGAAAAAAGAAGAAAGAAGATGCTGGTGTGATTTCTTGTCTTATTTCCTGAGAAGAAAAACAGGAGGAGAGTGTGTTTTACAGTCTGTTTGTGTCTGTTGTTTGAAGCTGCCTGTGCAGAGAACACAGAAATGGAAACAGGATGAAATCTTATGCATGGTGGTAAATGCTGGAGAGAACAATGGTAGGAAAAATGGCTGAAGAATCACATTAAGATTTCAGTAGTTCCTAAAATAAATGAGAGTTTGTTGTTCTATCATAAAATTGAAAATTATCAATAATATAAGCTATGCAATCTATAAACAAGTTATGCCATAACTTCCATAAGGCTGTATGGAATTTTGTTACAGACATTGAAACCAGAAATGATTTGATACAATAATTTGTAAAAGACTGATATTTGATTTCTTGAAACTGAAGAAACACTGAATCATAGTAAGTTTCATATGTGTGAAGCCATTGAGCTTAAAGCAGTAATTAATATATAGAAGAAGGAACAAGTTAAAGTATGATGATCTAGAAGGGTGTTGTCCATGGGAACATTAGCTGGAGTTACTCTAAAGCTGTGGTCTGTGGCTTTGTCCTGATTCTCAGACCTTTATATTCTTGAGAATATTCTTCCTAGCTCTTTCTTGTTTTGAGTATTCTCCTGACAATGTCAACCATTTTAATTGAAACTAACAATGATGACGACCAAGAGAGAGCTACGTTGGCCTAATGGAATGGAAGCTGTGTTACCAAGCCGAAGGTGGGTGATTTTCATCTGTGGCCCTCGGACAGGTTCAAATTGTCTTCTTGTCAAACATTGTTCTAGGTGGTATAGCACTGGTCTGTGAGTTGCTGTACAGAGGTAACTCGTGGTTGCTGTGATGCTTGAAGACTGTGACAGTGATGTGCTAATCGTGGTAATGGGTACCCATGGTGGACGGCTGGAGCTTCCCGACTAAATCAAGCCTGGAAGCAGGAGAGGCATCCACTTCCGAAATGGCTTGCCTCCGGAAACTCTATGCACGAACAGTGCTCAGGCTGTTCATTCCTAGGGTCGCTATGAGTCGTCTACCACTCGACCGCATTAAACAACAACAACAACAACAAACATAAAGGAAGGAGGATTGGTGGTGCTATTGTTGTTTTTGTTATGTGCCATCAAGTCATCTTAGATCCATTGTGACCCTATGTACAACAGCTCTGAACCCTTCCCTGTCCTGAGCCAGTCTCACTAATTCTGATATACAACCCCATTGCCCCAGTTACTGTATCAATCCAACTCATCTAAGGTCTTTCCTGTGCTTTCATTCCACCCTTCTAAACACTATATTAAAACAAATAGTTGATAACCAAAGGGTGGACAGTTTGAATGAACCAGCCATTCCATGAAAAAAAAACAACACATGATGGTCTGCTTCCATAAAGAGAACATCTTTGGAAAGCCTATGGCTGTTCTACTCTGCATATCACAAAGTATCTCCCTTAGCTTTCATAATTATGAAAAGGTTTAAAATAGCATAGACTAATCCATTCATTCCACTTGCCCACATTTATATTAAAGACATATAAAGACTTTTTACAACAATATTTGGTAGACTCCATGCATTCAATATCAGCAATTTATAAAATATTAACTTGAATTAAATAGTGTGTTCATGTCTCTTTATTCCATAATGAATCTGCAACTTTGCACATATGCTAAAAATACTCAGATATTGCATTTTAGAAATGAAATAACAGTATCAGATCATTGGCAGCAAAGACATTTTCCCAACAACAGATGTCAAACACATGGCAGACAACCATTCTGGGTGGAAGTAGATCAAAAGAGGCTGAGGCACCATCTCGTGCTTATAGAATTTCAGAATTTGGGACATTTTTTTAAAAATTTTTTTTTATTATTAAATTTTCTTTTAATGAACATTTACAGGGATTTTGGGTTTTCATTCCTTCATTGCTGCACCATTCTCTCTAAATTTGGGACATTTTAAATAAGAAAGTTATCATTTTTCATGTTGAAGGCAAGTCATCAACACACAAAAGTTCTACACTAATCCCTAAGCATTCCAATAATATTCACCATGCTCAGATTTTTAAGAATAGTCTGATTTGTATGATTCATGCCAAGTTCCTCAAAACTGAAGGCCTCTCCCAAATGACAATCCTGACTTGGAACCTTCCTCTTGATGGAAAACTCAGACATGTATCTGCTGTATAATAGGCACATCCCCTGGGCCCCACCTGAAGGGCCATACCACTGTGCAGTTTGTATTAAGCCTTAAACAAAACAAAACAAAACAAAACAAAACAAAAAAGCAACCCAAAAACAAACCACACACCAAAACTCTATGTTTTTGTGATTGTGAATGATGCTACTATGAATATCAATGTACAAATCTCTATTCGTGTCTCAGTTCTATTTTCCACAGGGTGAAATGATACTTCACTAGAAGTGAAGTATCAACAAACAAATGGATTGAGAAAGTGTGGTATGTTCACAGGAATATTATGCAGCACTCAGGAACAATGATTTTGAAAAATACTATATTGTGAAAGAGTCTAGAGAGCATTATGCTGTGTGAACTCACTCGGGCTCATAAGGATAAAAGCTACCTACGTATTATTGTAAAAATCAAAGGATAATGAGAACATTATTGTAAAAATAGAAGGATAACTAGTAATATGTGTATCAATATCCCAAGAGGGAGGGGGATGGGGTGGAAGGGATGAGGAGGAGGGAGAACATGAAGTTGGGTGGGTGGAGGGAGAGGGTGAAGAGATGAGGAAAGATCCTGTGGGATCTGAAAAAGATGGGGTAATAGTAGTCATATTTCAATGGTGACTAATTTTATAAGACACAGTATATGGAATGATCATATGAAACACAATGTGAAAGTAAAAAAAAATGCAAAATATTTGTTTTGCCTTTTTTATTAGTTTATATACAACCATTCATACACATTTTGCTTCATTCATGGTTTTATGCAAACATATTATTATTATTATTACTGAAATTTTAATGAAAGTTTAGAGAGATTTTGAATTTCCATTCACAGGCCATGGTCTTTGCTATTACTTGTTATGCATCAGAGCGTTGGACAATGACTAAGGAGGATAGAAGGAGAATTGATGCCTTTGAGCTGTGGTGCTGGAGAAGAGTATTGAGGGTACCATGGACTGCCAATAAAACAGATTCATCCTGGAGAGGGTTAAACCAGGCTGCTCCTTGGAAGCAAGGATTCTGAGGCTCCATCTAACATATTTTGGACACGTTGTAAGGAAGGACCGGTCCTTGGAGAGGGACATCATGCTTGGTAGGATGGAGGGACAGTGCAGGAGGGGAAGATCCTCTATGAGGTGGATTGATTTAGTGACTGGGGTAATTGGGATGGGTGTGTCAGAGGCAGTGCAATTGGCACAGGACAGAGCAGAGTTTAGGGCTGTACACAGGGTCGCCATGAGTCTCAAGCAACTCGACAGGCACATAACAACAACATTGCTGCACAATTTCCTCCCTCCCCCTTAGCCTAGTCCACTTTGCTATGCATCTCTTATTCTGGACTCTTGTCATGAAAATAATACCTAATCATATATTCCTTTTTAACAGTTCTCAACTTCATCTGTTTCAATGTAGTGTACATTATTTACCTTCTCTTTTCTTAGGTTCCTCCCAACCCCAATGTCAGTCTTTAAAAGTATAAAAAAATGTTAAAAATGCATTATACAATATAATGTCAGAATTTAGGTAGCTATGACTAAGCAACATTAAAAAGACAAATGTGGATGGGGAAAACTCCCTAAGTCTCCTCAAGTGTGGTAGACACAGGGGTGTAGTGGGCACACCAGGTGCTGAGGAGGGAACTAGCCCCCTCACAAGTCCAGCATGGCGTTAGAGGAAGTGCTAAAGAACATTCTTAGGAGCCACAAATTTGAAAGATGTCTGATGGAGGCTGGGCAAGAGGTGAGGATGTGCTTCTGCTGTCTTCATCACTGTCACTCCCTATGCATCTTGAAGTTGTTCCTTCACCTCCAGCTTAGAAATAGCTCCTTATCTTCGCTCATTCCTGTGCAGTCTCCATGTTTGTTATAGGTGCTGTTATACAGTTACACCTCTGGACATTTGCCTTTGCAAGTATCTGATAATCCAGGATGTTCCCCTTTCTCCAGACCTATTCTCAGAGCTTATGTGAGTGAACAAAAGAGAAAATATCCAACTATTACTTCTGTAGGGTTAGGATTGTGCTTCCAAACTTAAAGACATTAGGTTCTTTTCCACAGATGTTCCTCACAGGAAAGATGGGCAGTCTTCTCCAGTGCAATTTACTGCCTCTTGAAACCCACTGGAGGGTTAGCTCTGGGTCAGCTCCCACTCAACAGCACACAACATACATCTGTAGGAGAGAGGAAACAAACTTTTCTCTTTTCTGGGCCCAAGGGCTTAAATTCTCTTTTATTGTTAGATCTTTCTGTATTCTCAAAGAGGCTCTGGTGGGTGGTCTTTGGTATGTCACACCTCTGACCAAGAGGAACTGCCTCTCCCTCAACTGGGAGTCACCTAGACACGGTAAGTTTGTTTGTGGTTTTCTGTGTTCTCTGGTCACTCAGAGCATCAGACTTCTTCTAAAGTTTGATTTATAGAGTTTCACAATTTGCCTGAACATGTCTAAGACTGTAAAAGACCCTCTTGCATGAATTTATTTAGGCTCTTTGGAGTACCTAATCTATATAACCACTAGGAAGAATTGACTTGGAACTAAAGCTAGACTTTTGAAAGTAGAAAGAGACCCATTCTGTTAAACTCTCTGTATAACACAGATTCAGTGAACATTTTAAGTGGTGGTATTCCTGTAAATTTTCCAGTAACCTAGCTCTCCAAATTCCAAGTACTGGAAATGTTCCTGCTTCACACTCACACTGACACTTTGTCTGCCCACATCTAAGGCTCTGTGGCTTTGGGTTCAATGTGTTGTTGATGTCCCATCACTTGTTTTCTGAAAATGTAAATATTTGTTCTGTCTGCATTCTAATTGCTAGGGTTGGTGCCTCTTTGCCTAGGAGAGCGGTGGTCACTCTGATGCCTCAGGATCTACTGCTATGTTCTGGGATCTCATGTTTTATGACATTACCTTGGAGTAGCTGTCAGTCACCCTGTTCTTATACCCCTGACTGAATTACAGTTATGCCACTAATTGAAACACAGCATTATTTAATTCTTTTTTTACATACAGGAAACCCAGATGATCATTCTGTACACACACCAAACCACAGGAGCCTGGGTGAGTTCCCATAATGACAGGACAAAGCACATCTACCGTATTTCTACTAATTAGTTTAATTTCCTTTGTCTAGACTGATTTATTGCATTGAAGAGCTCCCTTCCTTAAAGGGATAAAGGAAAAACAGTATAATCATTAGACCTTTAATTCCTGCCAAGAGAAGAAGGAGAGAAATGACTAAAAAGCACCAGGAAAACAAACAAAACAGAATCAGAAGATTTGTCCTGCAATAACCTATTTTACATTGATTTTAAAACGAAACTGTGCAGGAACCATCTATCTTTGAGGCTGTGTTCTGATAAGGCTACAAACTAACAATTAGCATAAAAAATTTGTATAAATACAAACCATCAAATTGTGTGACCTATGATTAAGCTCCCCATCCCCTCCTTGGATCCTTGTACTTGTTCTACAATAATGGTCATATACAGTATTTGTCTTTATGAGACTAAGTTAGTTCACTTAGCATGATACTCTCCAGTCTTTCCCATGATAGGTAGTAATATACAAAAGCATTGCTCCTGCATGTTGCATAGTATCCCATTGTGTGAATATCCATAATTTCTCAATCTATTCCATTGTGATTGGGCATTTGGACTGTTTCCATGTTCTTGCGATAGTGAATAATGCTGCTATGAACATTGGTGTACAAGTCTCTGTTTGTGCCTCTGTTCTCATTTTATCAGGGTATATTCCAAGCAGTGGAACAACTGGGTTATACGGAATTTCTATGTTCAGCTTTCTGAAGAAACACCAAACTGCCTTCCAGACTGGTTGTACCATTTTACAATCCCACCAACAATGTATAAGAGTTTCTATCTCACCACACCCTCTCCAACACTTATTACTTGCTGTCCCGCTAAACTTTACCACTACAACCTGCAAAAAGCAGAAACAGGATCCACATCTCACACCATATACAAAAAACAACTCAAGGTGGATCAGAGACCTTTGGAATAAAACCCCAAACCATAAAGCTCATAAGAGATAAACTGGGACCAAACTTAGCAGGCCTAGTCTATAGTATAAAGTGTATAATCTGAAGAGGATAAAATTGATAAATTCTAAAGATTAAATCTCTGTGCTCATCAAAAACTTTTTCCAACAGGGTGAAAAGAAAACCTACTTTGGCAATACCATCTCAGACAAGAGTCTTATAATGTAAGTTTATAAAATCCTACAGGGCCATCAGAAGAACAAGACTGATAATGCAATTACAAAATGGGCAAAATACATGGAAAGACTTTCACACAAAAGAGGACATTAGGATAGCCAACCGACACATGAAGAAATGTTCTAAATCACTGGCAATAAAACCACAATGAGATACCATCTTAGCCCAGTCTGAAAATATTTTAATGTTTTTTGTTAGAAACTAGCATTCAAAAATAGCATTACTTATATATGTAATTTTTTGAATGATCACAAGTGAATATTATACTGACTTATGCAAGAAATGAAAAATTTTAAGCATTTCAGTCCTATGTTCTATAGATTATATCATCCATATACTTGTATATATTGTAATTACTAGCAGTACCATGAACATAATTAGAAAATAAATTTAGAATTTAAAGGTAATAAAAAAATATTTATAAAAAATTCTTTTGTGGCCAAGAGTACGCCAAAATGTTCTAGAGTGGGCTAAGTAATTTTATATATTCTTTAACTTGATATATACTGCTTTGTTCTAAAGCTGCCCAGAGTTTTCAACATTTCTTTGCTCTCTGTGGACCTGATCTAAGCATAAAGCCTACTTAGCATTGAATCTTCTCTATAAGGGTTAAAAGCAAATGGTTCATTTGTTCCTTAGAATAAAATGGCTGTGAATCTTAAATACCTGACATCTGAAAAAATCTGGTTGATCTGTGTTGAAAATGGAGTTCAGTGAAGAATTTGTATTTTGGACATTGATACCTAATAGTTATTATTCTTTTTTAAATTATAATTTGAGTTAAAATATACAAAGCCCATTATTGCTGTTGTACATCCAAGCAATCATTCGTGCACATTTGGTTTTACAACATCAATACATAAAATATTTGATGGTTCATTCACTCCACATTGTCCTTCCCTTCACCGACCCCAGTCAGTGTTTGTTGTCTATCAGTCCATTTTCTACTTATCCCCCCAACCCTTCTCCTTTCTGGTAACCATACTAAATTAATACTATAAACTATATATAAACCTTTCTCTAGCCTTTTATAACAGTGGTCTTATACAATATTTAGAGAGCTCTGGTCCAAAGTACTGAGGAGCAACTCTGTCAGTCTGGAGACTAAGGTGCGCCTGATACAGGCCATGGTCTTTACAATTATTTGCTATGCATCAGAAAACTGGACAATGACTAGGGAGGATAGAAGGAGAATTGATGACTTTTGAGCTGTGGTGCTTGGAAAAGAGTACTGAATATACCATGGACTGCTAAGAGAACAAACAGGTTCATCCTGGAGAGGGTTAAGCCAGTCTGTTCCTTGGAGGCAAGGATTCTGAAGCTTCGTCTGACATACTTTGGACATGTTGTAAGGTGGGATCAGTCCTTGGAGAAGGACATCATGCTTGGGAGGGTGGAGGGACGGCACAGGAAAGGAAGACCCTCAATGAGATGGATTGATTCAGTGACTGGGGAAGTCGGGATAGGTGTGTTGGAGACAATAAGATTGGCACAGTATAGAGCAGGGTTTAAGGCTTTTGTACATAGGGTTGCTATGAGTCACAAGTGACTCGATGGCACATAACAGTGGCCTGGTGGTAAGAAGTTGCACTGCAATCTCAGAGACATAAGGTCTGAACCCACCAGCTACATAGCAGGTGAAGGATAGGCAACCTCCTTCCATGTGATTTGTCAAGGAAATGACAAGGAAATATCAGAGAAAATGGATGTTTTTCTAGAGGAAATAACATGAAGAGCCCAGCGTGTAAGTGACTCAGAAGGTATCTAAGTTTGTTCTCTACCTTCAGAAATCAATTAAGATCGAGGAAATCTGTTAAACTAGAAAGGCTCAGCTGAGTTTGTTGATATATATATATCTCTGGAAAGAACTTTAGTTTTTAGTAGTGGTATATTTTTTTTTCTTCTTTAAAAACTCATTCCCATGTGTTGAGACATAGTTTTTCATGGAGAATGAAGAGCCTGGGCCAAGTATCAGGACACTTAAGGCTTGAATGTGTTCTTCAGTTCTTTCAGTAAGAAATGCCAAGCATGTCATTTTGGTTTTCCATCCCCATTCCTTTGCACATTCCATTATAATAAATTGTCTTCTCCACATTCCTTTTAAATCTTCCATTTATCTCACCTGGCAACTTTCCATTTTGGTGACAGTATCTGACTTCTTCTCACATCATTTTTAAGCTTTTCTTTTTTCCTATTTTAGGAGTAGCCTTTTGCTTTCTTCATGGATGATATTCTTTACTAAACAAGTTGTAGGATGACATCAAGGAGCTCATCCATGAAGAAAGTTAAAGGATATTCAATGACAGGAAAAAATAAATGATTAATATGGAAGTCCAACAGAGATTATGAAATGTACACTAAAATGTAAAGAAATAAAAATAAGGAGGGGGAAATGACAAAGTTAATTTTAAAAGCAAAATATTATAAAGAAATGTGTAAAGAATTGGAGTCAGAAAACCAAAAGGGAAAAACATGTTCAGCATTTCTCAAGCTGAAATAATGGAAGAACAAATTCAAGCATCAAGTTGTAATACTGAACTATATGAAAGAAAAGAAAAATTGTTCTACACAAAACCATTTCAGGAAGTATCATATGATCAAGAATTAATAGTAAATATTGAAGAAGTTCATGCTGCACTGAAGACATGAGCAAAAAATAAGGTCCTAGGAATTAATGAATACCAATTTAGATC
Source organism: Elephantulus edwardii (assembly GCF_000299155.1). NCBI lineage: Eukaryota > Metazoa > Chordata > Mammalia > Macroscelidea > Macroscelididae > Elephantulus > Elephantulus edwardii. Next base: position 89,658 of record NW_006400081.1, on the reverse strand, counting down.
CTTTAACAGTTACTCAATGTGCTCATTTGTTTATACCAAGAAATTTGGAAGACAGCTACCTGGCCAACTGACTGGAAGATACCTGTATTACCTGTATTTGTTCTCATTGGGAAAACCCCCCCCCCCAACAGATTGTAGAAATTATCAAACAATATCATTATTATCACATGTAAATAAAATAATAATGAAGATTATTTTTAAAATGTCATCAACATGACACTGCCAGAAATCCAGGCTGGATTCAGAAGAAACCATAGGATGAGGGCTATTATTGCTGATGTCAAATGGATCTTGGCTAAAAGTATTGAATACCAGAAAGAAGTTTACTTTTGTGTTATTAACTATAGGAAAGCATTTTACCATGTAAGCCATAATAAATTAAGTAAAACATTGCAAAGAATGGGAAACCCAGAGTACTTAATTATGCTATGTGAAAACTTAAGGAGTTCTCCAAACAGAACAAGGGAACACTGCATGGTTTAAAATCGGGAAAGGTGTGCATCAGGATTCTGTTCTTCTCCATATTTATCCAATCTGTACAGTGAGCAAATCATTTAAGAAGCTGGACTATATGAAGAAGAATGTGGTACCAGTTGAAGGAATAGTCATCAATAACCTGCATTATGCAGATACAACATGACCTTGCTTGCAGAAAGTGAAGAAGACTGTAGGTACATGCTGAAGAAGATCAAAGAGAACTTTCAGTGGGATGATGAACTAGTCAGAGCTTCAAAGCTTTTCCTCGCCCATATTGTTGTTGTTATGTACAATCAAGTCAGAAGTGAACTATAGTTGATCCTCCAGCACGTTTTCAGAGGCAATAAAGCTCATGGGAGCAGACTGCCCAAGTTTATCGTGTGGAGTAGCTGGTGGATTTCAACTATATGTCTTCGGGATTGCAGCATGGCTACTTCAGACCAGGCCACTAGAGTTTTCATGTTGTTGTATATTGTCATATTGGAACTGACTCATAGCTGACCCTCCCCAAGGTTGTTTCTATTTTTAATAGATTTGCTTACAATGTTTATATACATTTTTTCCCCACACTATTCCTCTGTTTCATACTATTGCTCTGATTCATTATGTTTTTGGAGGCAGTATATCAAACGGAAGAAGACTGCCATCCTCCCTCAGAGGAACAGGTGGGTTTGAACTGTATCCTTTTGGAATCAGTACTAATTATTACCACTAGACCATCAGAATTCCCTAGAAATTCCACAGGGACATACAAAAATTTACACAGAATCCCAAACATAAACAATCTGAGCACCCTGATGTTTGGGAGAAGTTAGTGAGAGTAAGTCTGGACAGGAAGAAAATGAAGACACGAGTCAGGACCTGGTCACTAACACTGTAAACTTGAGCCCTTCAAAAAGATAAATGGATTACTTAGAGGCTCTTGGATGTCCTCCACAGGAAACAAAGGGCATTTTCTACCTACTTTGTGCAAATGACTGTCCATCTGATTGATGAGATGCAGGTGGGGCTTGGCCCCAAAAGTCACACCCTTCCCCTCCATCACAAGTAGGTCAATGACACTTAGCTTGACAAGGAAACATCTCAATAAATTCATCTTGAATTGCACTCTGGAAAGTATCACACATGTGTAGAGGATGGAAACTTGTGTATGTCAACTCCTACAAAGTGAACAGCCCCTTATGCAAAAACTACAACCATTGACTTAAACCTTATTATAATGAGCAACCACCCTGTAACCCCATACAGACACCAGCAGATACTGACTGACTGGGTTAGCAAGGATCAGGAGTAGGTTTCTAGGTTCCCACTTTTCAGACCTACCTTATAGCTGATACGAGTAGAGTTACCTTAAGCTGTACTTCAGGGTGGATGCATTTTAACGCATATTAAAACAAGGATTTAGCTAGAACAGACATAACTTCGAAGCAAAGCGAGGTCATGAGTCAAAAGGAGAGTCAAAGACTCAAAAATTCCAGATAGAGGCTCAAAGACCTGTTCCAACAAGGGGCAAAGGAAAGGTTAAAAATTCAACAACCCACTGGCGGGCTGACACGAGCATGAGCCTTCATTATGGACACCACATTGAAGCATGAATCAGCATGAACACCAATTGAGCAGTTAGGCCCAAACCACCAAACAACACCACACAGACAACAAACAGCAACACAGATACACCAGTAGCTCTAAAACATACACCAAGCATACACCAAGTGGGGGAAAGGGGGAGGCCTATAGCAATGACATCATCACAATGTTCCAGAAGTAGCAAACAGTTTCAAACTTGACAAAAAAATCCAAAACAAGTCATCTCACACAAAGGACACTAGACATAGAAGCAATAAATATTCAAGAGTCAAGAAGGCTGATGAAATGATTCCTTGTGGAATTCAAACAAAGGTGTTCAAGAAACTACAAATGATGGAAGGAAAAATTGAAGCCACAACAAAAAGGAATGGGATAGAATCAAGAACCCAGATATCAACACATACACTTAAGGGTCCCTTGATCTTTGACTGGGTGGTAAAAATCCATTAAGCAGAGAAATAATGGTCTCTTTTAAACAATGGTTCTGGCAAAACTGGACATTTTTCTGTAGAAAACCGAAATTAGATTCATACATCACACCATATACTAAAAACAACATAGTGAATCAAGAACCCAGGGATAAAACAAAAATCTATAAAGATCATCAGAGGGAAAATAGGAATAAATTTAGAAGTCCTGCATACCTATTCAATCTGTATGCCAAACAGATCATTTGAGTGGCTGGACTTGATGAAAAAAGTGACATCAGGATTGGAGAACAAACACGTCAACAACCTGTGTTATGTAGATGCCACAACACTGATTACTGAAAGTGAAAAGGAGTGGAAGCACTTGCTGAAGATCAAGGAGGGCCTCAATATAGATTACATCTCAACATCATAAAAACAAAACCCTCACCACTGGACCAATATACAACATCATGGTAGAGGGAGAAAAGTTTGAAGTTGTCAATAATTTCATCTTACATGTGTCCACAATTAACACCTTTCATATCAGATGTCAAGAAATTACAAGACATATTGCATTGGGAAAATCTACAAGCAGGGTTCTCTCCAGAGTACTAAAGAGCAACAATGCCAATTTAAAGACTAAGGTATACTTGATCCAAGTCATGTTTTTATTTTTTCCATTGCTTGTTTTGCATCTGAAGGTTGGACAATGAATAAGGATGACAGAAGAATAATCAATGCCTTTAAGTTGCAGTGCTGGAGAAGGGTACTGGATAATTCTGGACTACAAAGAGACAACCAGGTTTGTCCTGGAAAAAGTGTGACCAGGGGACTATTTGGAAGTAAGGATAGAGTACCTCTATCTCACATACTTTGGGCATGTTGTAAGGATGAGCAAGTTCTTTGAGGAGGACATTTTGCTTGGGAAGATGAAGGGCAAGTGTAAGTAAGAGAGGAAGACTCTCAGTGAGATGTATTGACAAAGCGACTATAACAATTGGCTCAAATGTTTCAGAGTTGGTGAGAATGGCACAGGATAGAGCAGGGTTCAGAGCCATTGTTCTTAGTGTCACTATGAATTATATTTGATTCAATAGCACATAATGACAACATCAGGGTAGGCATGAATAGGCTTGCAAACAGATAAAATTGAGGAGAATAAGTGAATGGAACCTTTTAAAAATTAAATCTTTGTGTGTATTTAAAAAAAATTGACAGAAAATAAAGCTAATAATCTGGAAAACATATTTGGCAATGACATATCTGAAAATGATTCATAACTCATAACTGATATATAACTAATGACTAATAAAGCTCCTCAACAAGAAAAAAATAATAACCCAATTACAAAATGAGTTGGCTATTTTTGTTGTTATTGTTGTGTACCATTGATTTGACCCACAGCTGACCCTCCAGTTGGCTTTCAGATGCAGTTAATCACACAGAAGGAGATTTGACCCACAGCTAACCCTCCAGTTGGCTTTCAGATGCAGTTAATCACACAGAAGGAGATTGCCCAACTTTCTCTTAAGGAGAAACTGGTATATTAGAATAATTTACCTTCCTATTGGCAGCACAATTCCTTACCACTTACCCACCAGAGCTCCCACAAAATGAGTAAAAGATATGAAAAAAACTTCAGCAAAGAGGATATTCAGATGGTGAACAAACACATGAAGAAATGCTTAAGATTACAATTTATTATAGAGATGCAAATCAAAACAACAATGAAATACCATTTCATTCTAACAATAATAGCAAAGACAGATAGAACAACAAACAACAAATATTGGCGAGGATGTGGAAAGACTCGCATGCACAGCTAGTTGGCATGCAATCCCTATGGAAAGTAGTCCAGTTTTTCACAAAAAGGTGAAATAGAAGTTTCATTTGATCAAACTATTTCACTACTAAGGTATGCAGTTAAAATCCACCAGCTGCTTTGTGGGAAATAGATGGGTAATTACTTCCCATGAGTTTAACTGTCTCTGAAAACCCACTGGAGTGTCAGCTATGGATCAATTCTGACTCAACAGTACACAACAACAATTTCTCTACTGGGAAATCAGAGCTGGGACACAAACAGTACGTTCCTACTTAATGGTACATAATAACAGCAACTAATTGTTTATTGCATTATTCACAATAGCAAGGAAATGGAAACAATCTAAATGCCCATCAACAAGCTAATAATTGATGAAAAAAACTATGGTACATTCATACACTGGAATACTATGCAACATTAAAGAACTCTTGAAACACAATATGGCATGCTGAATGAGATTACTCAGGCAAGAAAGGACAAATGCTGTATAAGATGTCTATTATATAGGATAGTTACGGGGCAGGGAAGTGGAGAGAGCAGGAATAAACTGTTGTTGTTGTTGTTATGTGCCGTCGAGTCGCCTGCGAATCATAGCAACCCTATGTACAACAGCCCTAAACTCCGCTCTGTCCTGTGCCAATCGCACTGTCTCTGACACTCCCATCCCAA
>NW_006400081.1:83853-84590 GCF_000299155.1 Elephantulus edwardii | reverse complement strand
AAAAAAATAAAAGAGTAATAAAACAGGATTTTCCTTTATTTCTCCCTCCCCTAAAACAAAACAAAACAAACAAAAAGATTAACACTACAGGCTTCAATATGGATTACAACTCAACATCAAGAAATAAAAACCAAAACTCTTCAATTATTTAGTTTTACTTGGATCTACAATCAACACTTTATGGTAGCAGGAGTCAAGAACTTCAAAGACATTACGCACTGTTACAATCTGATGTAAATATCTCTCCAAAGGGCTAAAAAGTAATGATGTCAGTTTTAAGACTAAGGTATTCCTGATCCAAATCGTAGGATTTTCAATTACTTCCTATGCATCTAAGATGTGGACAATAAATAAGGGAAACTAAAAAAAAAGTTTTTGAATAGTGGTTTTGATAAAGAATGCTGAATGTAACATGAACTGCCAAAAGGATTGGTCTTGGAGGAAGTGCAAAGTATTTTTAGAAGCAAGGATGGTAAAACCCCATCTTAAATACTTTATATGTATTTTTAGAAGAACTAAATCTTCCCTAGGCAGAGGGTCAGCAAAGGAGATTACCATCCTCAAGAAGATGAATTCATGCAGTGACTGTAACAACAGGCATGAGCATGGGAGAGATTGTGAGAATGGAGCAGTAAATTGCAAGATTTTGATCTGTTGTTTATAGAGTTGCTGTGAGTTGTACAGGGTATCTAAAAATAACAAGACTTCTTTGATGTGGTTTTGTAATATTTCTATTT
>NW_006400081.1:79688-83753 GCF_000299155.1 Elephantulus edwardii | reverse complement strand
GCTCTTGGATGTCCTCCACAGGAAACAAAGGGCATTTTCTACCTACTTTGTGCAAATGACTGTCCATCTGATTGATGAGATGCAGGTGGGGCTTGATTTTGATCTGTTGTTTATAGAGTTGCTGTGAGTTGTACAGGGTATCTAAAAATAACAAGACTTCTTTGATGTGGTTTTGTAATATTTCTATTTTTTTCCCTCTGTCTGTCATTGAGCCACAACCAATTCATAGCTTTCCCTCCAATGATATTTTTATTATTGAAAAAATATTTTAAAGGGAGAGTTAAAAAAATATACTAAACATTAATTAAACATGTGGCATCAGGATTTGAGGAAGACTCAAACCTGCATTATGCAGAGGACATAATCTTGCTTGCTGAAAGTAAAAAGAGTTGAAATACTGCAAAAGATCAAAGACTGCAGCTTTCAATATGGATTACATCTTAAAATCAAGAAAACAATCCTCACCAATTGGGACAAAAGGCAATAGCATGATAAAGAGAAGACTGACGTTGTCAATGATTTCATCTTGCTTACATAAGTAATCAACAACCCTCGTTACCAGCAATCAAGAAATGAAATGTGTTCTACTGGGAAAATCTTCTGTAAAGGGTCTAATGAGCAATGATGTCCCTTTAAAGACCAAGGTGAAGCTGATCTCAGACAGTCTTTTCAAGATTTGTTGTGTATTTGAAAGTTGGACTATGACTAAGGATGACAGAAGAAGAATTGATGCCTTTGGCTTGCGATGTTGAAGAAGAGACTCTATTATTCCAGGGACTATCAGAAGAACAAACAGAACTGAGGCTCAAATAGAGACTTGTATACCAACATTCATAGCAGTGTTATTCACCATCACAAGAACATGAAAACAACCCCGATGTCCAACCACAAACGAATGGATTGTGAAGGTCAGTACATTCATAAATGGAAGACTACACAGCACGCAGGAGCAATGGTTTAATAAATTACTACCTAACTTGGTATGGCCTGGAGAACATTATGCTGAGTGAACTAACTCAGTCCCACAAAGACAGTATAAAACCATTATTGTAGTATACATAATTTATCCAATTTTTCTCAGTCTCTTCCCAACCCTGATGTCAGTCCTGTTCTATAATAGTGGCACTATGCAGTATTTGCCTTTTTGTGACTGAGATATTTCACTCAGCATAATGTCCTCCAGGGTCACCGATTTTGAATAATATTGCATGAGTTCCTTATTTTTCAATGCAGCATAATATTCCATTGTGTGAATATACCAGAGCTTCTCTATCCATTTGTTTGTTGATGGGCACTTAGTTTGTTTACAGCTCTTTGCTATTGTGAAACAGATGAAGGAGAGAACAGTTTAAATGCGATATATGATTGGGTATTATGGTTATGACAAGATCCAGAATGAAGATTGCATAGTGGAGTGTACCTGGGGTGGGGGTGGGGTACTGTATATCAATGAAGGATTTTTTTTTACTTTTCAAGGAGAGGAGAAAACTGAGGAGAAGGAGGAGGGGTGAGAGGGGAGAAACGTGCAACAATGAGTGAATGGAAATCCAAAATCTCTGTAAATGTTCATTAAAATTAAAAATAAATAAATCAATAAGTGACTAAATAAATAAATAAAACCCCATTACTGTAGAATGAGTATGAGGACCCAAGGAGGGGACGGGGGGAAGCGGAGGGGTAGGAAGGAAAGGGAGTGGGCTATGGGTATGTGAAGGAAATGGGAAGGATCTTGTGTGAAAAACAATTTACTCAAACTTTGTAAATAAATCCATATAAAATAATAATAATAAAAAGAACAAACAAATATGTCTAGGAGAAAGTGCAACCAGAGTGATCCTCAGAGGCTAGTGTAATTTACTTTCACATACTTTGGGCATGTTGTTTGGCAGGAGCGAGGGAGGTTTATTCCTTGGAAAGGGACATCATACTTGGAAAGGTGAAAGACTGGCAAAAGAGAACACCCTCAACTAGATGGTTTGACACAGTGACTTCAGTAACGGGCTCAAGTGTGTTAGAGATAATGATGATGGCACACGAGAGGACAGGATTGTTCAGAGTCACTGTGAGTTATACTGGACTCAGTAGCACCTAACTACAACAACAAAAACATCCTTAAGATACTTGGTATAATATTTGGTATTTTATGGATATTAAGAATACTTAGCAATCACCTCCTACATAGTTGAACATTCTTATGCTTACTTCCCCTCCCCCCTTTTCTCACTTTATTTTACATGTCTCATTTTAAGTATTAAGAACCCATCTTGTAAGAAAAGTATTTTTAATGGTATTTCTGGCAGAAAGTCTGCATTAGGAATTTCAGATAGCAATCTAATGCCATTATGCTTCAGAGTCAAGAATTATTAAGTCTGTTGGAAATCAAGAAGGTGTTTAAGGTGACTGTATTCATATCACCAGGACAAAGTGACCCCTGAATAATATGTGAGATAATGGTCCCTCTAGGCATCAGGCCAAGCAACACAAACTCAACAGGTCTTACTTAGCCAGAGGTTAGTACAAGCTGAAGTTAAAGTACTTGTAACTTGACCACTATATCACTTTTAAAAGGACATGCTGTTGTGACATGTGCTGTCGAGTCACCTGAGACGCATAGTGGCTCTGAACTCTCTCTGTTGTAAGCTAATCTCGCTGTTTCTAACACATGTACCTCCAATCCATCTCATCTAGGTTCTCCTCTCCTGCACTGCCCCTCCACCCATTCAAGCATGATGTCCTTCTCCAACAAATGGTCCTTCCTGGCAACATGCCCAAAGTATGTGAAAGGAAGTTTAAAATCCTTGCCTTCAATAAGCAACTAGGTTTCACCTTCTCCAGAAACACCTGTTGGTTCTCTTGGCAGTCCACAGAATGTTCAATGCTCTTCTCCAGCACCACAACTCAAAGGCATCAGTTTTTCTTCTATTATCCTTAGTAATTGTCCAGCGCTCATTGTGAAGAACATGGCCTGGATCTGGCTCACCTTATTTTCTACACCAACATCACTGCTCTTCAGCACTTTGGAGAGGTCTGCGACAGTAGATTTTCCCAATGCGACTCATCTTTTGATTTCCTGACTGCTGGTGTCAAGAATGTTGACTATGGACCTGAGCAAGATGAAACTGTTAATAATCTAAACCGCTTTTCAGTCTATCAGAGTGTGAATTGGTCCAGTGGTGAGAATCTTTGTTTTGTTTTTTTTTTAAACTAGTTTATTAACAAAATTCAAATACATTGCTTTTGAGAACATACTCATCCAATTTCCCTCACCCCACCCCATCAAATCGTACAACTCCATGATTAATCCCCCCTACCCCTGCACATCCTCATCTCTCTGCTTCCACCCTCCCCCACCCACCTCGGATCCTTATACTCATTCTACAATAATGGTTTTATACAGTATTTGTACTTGTGGAACTGAGTTAGTTCAATCAGCATAATGCTCTCCGGTCCCTCCAAAGTTAGGTAGTAATTTATAAAATCATTGCCTCCTGCATGCTGTGTAGTGTTCCATTGTGTGAATGTACCATAATTTCTTAATCCATTCATTTTTGGTTGAACATATGGGCTATTTCCATGTTCTTGTGATGGTGAATAATGCTTCTATGAACACTGGTGTACAAATCTCTGGTTGTGCCTCAGTTCTTATTTTATCACTGTATATTCCAAGCAGTTGAATACCTGGGTCATATGGAATTTTTATGTTCAGCTTTTTTGAGGATGTACCAAACTGCCTTATATAATATCTATACCATTTACAATCCCACTATCAATGTATAAGAGTTCCTTTCTTTCCACTTCTCCTCCAACATTTATTACTTGCTTCCTTGTTAACCTTTGCTACTGTTACTGTAGTGAGATGACACCTCACTGTGGTTTTGATTTGCATTTCTCTTATTGCCAGTGATTCTGAGCATTTCTCCATGTGTCTGTTTTCCATTTGAATATCTCCCTCTGTGAAACTTCTTTGTATGTCTTTTGTCCATTTTGTAATTGGATTATCAGTCTTTTTTTTATTAAATTTTATTAGTTTTAATGAACATTTACAGGGATTTTGGGTTTTCATTC
>NW_006400081.1:75994-78438 GCF_000299155.1 Elephantulus edwardii | reverse complement strand
GATATAAGTCCCTTATCTGATATGTTATTACCGAATACTTTTTCCCAGTCAGTGACTTCCCTTTTTACCCTATTGGAGAAGTTTTTGGATGAGCATAGGGATTTGAGTCTTAGAAGATCCCATTCATCTATGTTATTTTCTCCTGGTTGTAGGTTTTCCAGGATACTGGGAAGACTGTTTATGTTGTGGATTAAGACTTCTTGTGGATTAGTCTTTTTCTGATGGAGGCACAGGAGCATTCTATAGACTTTCATTATAAGACTCTTGTCTGAGATGGTATTACCAAATGTTTGTTCCCAGTAAGGAGGTTTTCTTTCCACCCTGTTGGAAAAAAAATTTTGATGCACGCATGAATTTAATCTTTAGAAGGTCCCATTCATCAATTTTATCCTCTTCAGATTTTGCATTTCTGGCTGTATTTGGCAATCTCTTTAAACTTTGGACTAGCACTTCTAAGCTTGATCCAAATTTGACTCTCATGAACTTTATGGTTTGGGGCTTTACTCCCAGGTCTTTGATCCACCTTGAGTTGATTTTTGTGTACAGTGTGAGATGTTTCATGTTTGTGTTTGGTAAGAATCCTGTTTCAGTTTTATGCAGATAGTGGTCCAGTTTTGCCAGCACCATTTGTTGAAGAGGTTGTAATTTCCCCATTTTATAGCTTTGATTTCCTTGTCAAACATCAGTTGACCATAGATAGCTGGGTTTATTTCTGGGTTCTCAATTTTGCTCCATTGGTCTATGTGCATGTCATTGTACCAGTACCGTGCTCTTTTGGTTACTACTGCTGTGTAGTAGGTTTTGAGGTCAAGGTGTAGTATGCCTCCCACCTCATTTTGTTTCTCAGAAGTGTTTTGCTTATTTGGGGTTTCTTGCCTCTCCAAATAAATTTGATAATTTCCCTTTCAATCTCCTTAAAAAATGAATTTAGTATCTTTATTGGGATTGCACCGAACATGTAAATTGATTTTGGTAGGATTGTCATTTTCATAATATTGAGTCTTCTTATCCATGTACAGGACACATGTTTCCATTTCTTTAGGTCTTCTATTGTGTCTTGCAGAGATGCTCTATAGTTTTTTTGTATAGGCCTTTTGTATCTCTAGTTTGACTCTCAAATATCTCAGCTTGTGGTTGACTATTGTAAATGGTACTACTTTCTTTATATCCTTTTCTGAGTTCTCTTTGTTACTATAGAAGAATCCTATTGATTTTTGGATATGGATCATAAATCCTGTCACTCTACTAACAGTTTTTTTGTTGAGTCTTTGAGTTTTCTGTGTACACTATCATATCATCTGCATGTAGTGATAGTTTAACCATCTCTTTGCTCATCTGGATATGATTTATTTCCTTCTCTTGTTGTTTGGCCCTAGCAATCAGTCCCAACACAATATTGAATAGAAATGGTGACGGTGTGCATCCTGTCTGGTCCCTGTTAGCAAGGAAAATGCTTTTGTCTTTCTCCGCTGATGTTGGCTCTTGGTTTTGCATATATACTTTTGACTATGTTGAGGAAATCTCCTTCTATTCCTATTTTGCTGAGTGTCTTTATCAGGAAGGAGTGTTTGATTTTGTCAAATGCCTTTTCTGCATCCATCAATTGCTAAGATTATACGGTTCTTGATATTTACTTTGTTATTATAGTGAATGACATTGATTGTTTTTCTTATGTTGAACCATCCTTGCATACTTGTTATGAATCTCACTTGGTCATGGTGAATTTTTCTTTTTACTTGCACATATTTTTTATTCTTTTTTTTTCTTTTCCTAGCTAGTAATAGTAATTTTTGAAAGTTAAAACTATAGCATTTGATAGAGGTACTCAAGAAATATACTTTGATTGAAAAATTAAGATAAAAACTAAACCAAAATGCAATAAAACCAAAACTTATTTAATGTTTTATATTTGTTTTAATGGCCTAGTTTGTACGTAGTTACATGGCCAAACACAAGTTGAGTGGATCAAATCCACCAGTTGCTGCTCAGGACAAAGGTGGATAGTCTCTTCTCATATGATTTACAGCCTCTAAAACTTGTCTGGAACTATGAGGGGTTCATACTCCATCCACATAAGGAGTATTGTGACAATTGACACTGAAACTAAATAGATATTGCATATTACTATAGAGATCTCCAACAGACATGATACAAGTTAATGCAACAAAATTATTTCCTTTTTTGTGTGTTAGTTATTTTCATGCATACTTTGTTAAAGAAGTTACCATAAGAATTTATCCATTTTTTTTCTCCTGTTGAAATCTAGGAAGATCAGATATTCTCTGTATGATGTCTGTTAATACTCTGTGATATTAGAAGATAACTTTGATGTTTATATTTTGAACTATATCTTTCCCTGTACTTAGACATAATTGACTTTTTAAATTTTTTAAAATTTATTTTAATTAACATTTACAGATTCTGGATTTCTATTCATTCATTGT
>NW_006400081.1:71339-75894 GCF_000299155.1 Elephantulus edwardii | reverse complement strand
GCCTTTTGAAATCTTCTATTCAACTCTTTAGTATCTTGAATTCTTCCCTGTGCTTTGGCTTCTCTGCGCTCCAGTGCAATTTTCAGAGTCTCTTCTGACACAACAAATACTGAAAGAGCTTAAGGGAAGGCAGAAACAACCTGAAACAAAAGGAGGAACAGACAATATGTGTATTGCTATTAACAATCAAATGGAATAGGGAAAGGAGCAGAGGAGAGAAGGAGGGGAGAAAAAAATTGTAAAAGACTGTTTTACCCCCAGATAGAAACAACTGTGGAGAGGTGACAGGCAGTGATGGGAGGGCAGAGATTAGCAAATGGACAGGTTAAGAGGAAGGGAAGGAGAGTACAGTGAGGTACCCTATTTGATGTTGTTGTTGTGTACCATCATGTAGGATCTGACCCATAGCTGGTGCTCCAGCAGATTTTCAGAGGCAGTTAATTGCATAGGAAGTGATTGCCCATCCTCCTGTGTAGTAGCTGGTGACCTTGAACTGCATGCCTTCAGGATTGCAGCTTAGCTTCTTGCCACTAAGCTACCAGAGATCCCCCCTATATTTGATAGGTTGTTCAAAATAATGGCATTTAAACAATGGTGTTATTATGAAATTACACATGTATGAGTTATTGAATAAAAACCAATAAAATAAAAATATAGTAGGGAAAACCCCACCTTTAAAAGTAATAAAACAGGTGGTGAACCAAGATGGAGGCAGTGGAGAAAGCTACGTGGGAGCTGGAGGAGCAGCAAGTTGTATAGAAACGGGCCACCTGAGAGACCAACACAGTCCACAGAGACCAATGCGGCATGATGTGGACAGTAGGAATTTGAGTCAGAACTTTTATTAAAATGATTAGTTTGGGAGCTACAGGAGTAGCAAGCCACGGGCCTTGGCAGAAGCTACCAACCAAGCTACAGTGGGATCCACCTGCCAGAAGAAAATAGGTTAGTGGGAAATTGACTAAGCTTTTTAAGCCCCGCTAGGAGTGAGCAGGCTGGCAGAAATTTGACTGAGTTTTCTTGGGCCCCACAGACCAGGAGACCATGCAGGAGTGAGCAGGCCAGCCTGTTGGAATTTGACTGATTTTCTTGGGCCCCACAGACCAGCCAGAACTGAGCATGTCAGTGGGAATTTGACTGAGTTCTCTTAAGCTCCACTGGACCCAGGGCCCTGCTGGGGTGGGGGCCGCTGAGCAAGGGCACCTGGATAAGGGCTGTTGGGCAAGAATCACTGAGCAAGAGCCACTGGGTGGAAGATGGATAGCTGGAATTTGAGTATGGACCCCATTCATGAGCATGCCCAGACAGCTGAAATCTGAGTGAAGTCCCAAACAGCTGAAATCTGAGTGACCTACCCCTGTGGACTCCCCACCTGCACCTGCCTGGACTGCACATCAATCAGCTCCACATCCATGCCTACATGTCTGGTCAATCAACTTGTCTTTAAACTAGAAGACCTTGACCTGACTTAGCTACAAGAGGCTGCTCTCACAGGTCCTGAACAGAACCTTCCCTTGAGTCAGAAGTTCAGATAAAAACACAGGTGGGGTGGATACCCCAACAATTTTTAGAACATTGTCTTCAGATCAAGAACCTATCAATGTCTCGAAAGAAGCAAGCTATTTCATACCCTACACAAGCACAAAGCAAGATGTCACCCCCAAAAGGTGACACAGTATCTATGGATTTCCTGAGGCCAGAAAGTCTGATGGAACTTTCTGACACAGAATTTAAAAGAATAATGATTTAATATTTTCAATGGGTGAAAGATAAACTTGAAGTATTATAGGATACTGTAAGCAAAAACCAAGAGGAGATTTAAAAAACAAATCCAGAACAATGCAGATAAACGAGGCATTAGTGGCACTGGAAAAACAAGAAACCATGATCTAACATGTGACGTCCAATGTTTCAGATGCTGTCAACATGATGCAGGGACACATGTGCAGAGTTGAAGAGATGGAACACAGAACCAGTGAAATACAAGACAGAATTGCCACCACTGATATGCTAGAGCAAAAAGCTGAATAAAAAAGTAAAAAAAGAAAACCTAAGAATAATGTGAGATACCATCAAAAGAAATAACATGCATGTGTATCATTGGAATCAGAACAGGAAGAAACAAGTAAAGGCACTGAAAAAGTTGTGGAAGAATTACTAGAGGAAAACTTTCCAGGCATAATGAAGAATGACAGAATATATATTCAAGAAGCTGAGTGAACACCATACAGAACAGACCCCAAAAGAAAAACACCAAGGTATATCATAGTCAAATTTACTAGAATCAAAGAAAAGGAAAGAATTTCGAAAGCAGTGGGGAAGAAACAAAGAGTAATCTACAAGGGAGAGCAGATAAGACTAAGTGCCAATTTCTCATCAGAAACCATGTTAGCAAGAAGATAGTGGCAGAACATATATCAAATACTCAAAGAACACAACTGTCAACCAAGAATACTGTGCTCAGAAAAATTGTCCATCAAATATGAAGGAGGGATCAAGATATTCCCAGAAAAACAGAAACCAAGGGAGTTTGTAAAAACAAGACCAACATTGCAGGAAACACTGAGAGATATTTGTCTTACAGAGGTGCCACAGAAGCAGGATGAACAAAAGAACTAGCAACAACACCAAAAAGAACTCATCAAAATGAAAGCAATAAAAGCCTTCCTTTCAATAATCATACTGAATATGAATGGTTTGAATGCACCACTGAAGAGAAGAAGAGTAGCAGATTGAATAATAAACCAAAATCCATCAATATGAGACACATCTGAAAAATGAAGATAAAGAAAGACTAAAAAATAAAAGGATGGGAAAAAATATACCAAGCAAATGGCAACTAGAAAAAAAGCAGGAGTAGTGATAATAATCACTGAAAAAAATAAATTTCAAAGCAAAAACCATCACAACAGACAAGGAAGGTCACTACATAATGCTTAAAGGGTCAATAAAACAAGAGGATATAACAATAATAAATATCTATGCAGCAAAATGTATAAAACAAACATAATATTAACAAAACTAAAAAAACCCTGAAATGGATAGTAGTTGGAGAGTTCAATATACCCCTCTCAAGAAAAGATAGAACAACCAGAAAAAAATTCAACAGAGATGCTCAAGAAGTAAACCACACAATAAACCAACTTGACCTCATAGATATTTATAGGCTAATTCACTCCCCCCCCAAAAACCCCAACCCCACAATATAGATTCTTCTCCATTGTGCATGAAACATTCTCCTGAATCACACAACCTAAAATTACATCTTGGGACACAAGGCAAACATCAATAAATTTAAAAAAAAACCCATATAAATAATACAAAGCATTTTGTCACACCACAATGCTACAAAATTAGAAATTAATAACAAGAAGACAAAGGAGAAAAAAACCCCATACGTTTAGAAGCTGAACAAAACCTGGCTTGAACATGAATGGGTACTACAAGAAATAAAAAAATGAAATGAAAAAGTTTCTTGAAATAAATGACAATGAAAACACCACTTGCCCAAAGTTCTTAGAAACAGCCAAAGAGCAGTAATTGGAGGTCAATTTATAGCAACAAGCAAACATATCAAAAGGTAGAGGAAAAATGACCCTGACTCTCTAATCCAAATAAAAAATTGAAAAAAGAGCAGCAAGAAAACCAGACACCCTCTAAAAAAATAGAAATTATAAAAATGAGAGCAGAAATAAATGAATTAGAAAACTGAAATTTGAAACCCTCAACAAAACTAGGAGTTGGTTCTTTAAAAAGGTCAATAAATTTGGCAAAACACTAGCAAAACTAACAAAGGAAAAGAAGGAAAAAGCAAAAATAATTCAAATAAGAGATGAAATGGGCAACATCACAACAGACCAACTAAAATAAAAAGTGTAAGATTGGAATATTATGAAAAATTATACCCAAACAAATATGAAAACTTATGTGTCAGAGGCAATGAGATTGGCACAGGATAGAGCAGGGTTTACGGCTGTTGTACATAGGGTCGCTATGAGTCACAAGCGACTCAATGGCACATAACAACAACAACAACAACAACATTGGAAATGGACAAATTCACAACCTACCTCAACTGACACCAACCAAATTTGAACACCTAAACAGACCCATTACAAAAGAAAAAAATTGAAAAGGTAACAAAACAACATTCAGCCCCAAAAAAGCCCTGGACCAGATGGTTTTACAAGTGAATTTTGCCAAACATTCAACGAAGAGCTGTCATCAATTCTATATAAAGTATTTCAGAAATAGAAAAAGATGGAATTCTCCCAGACTCATTCTATGAAGCAAACATATCCTTGATATCAAAGCCAGGGAAGGACACCACCAAAATAGAAAACTATAGGCAAATATCTCTCATGAATATTGATGCAAAAATCCTGAATCAAATCTTGGCCAATAGAATCCAATGATGTTGTTGTTGTTGTTGTTGTTATGTGCCGTCGAGTCGTTTCCGACTCATAGGGACCCTATGCACAACAGCCCTAAACCCTGCTCTATCCTGCGCCAACCGCACCGCCTCTGACACACCCATCCCGATTACCATCTCATA
>NW_006400081.1:69675-71239 GCF_000299155.1 Elephantulus edwardii | reverse complement strand
ATTTTTTTTATGTGCTTTTGGATTTTATTGGCTGGGATTGGGTTAAGGGTTTTTGCATCTACATTCATGAGATAATTGGTCCGTACTTTTCTTTTTTGGTAATATCTTTGCCTGGTTTTGGTATTAGGGTTATGTGTACCTCATAGAATGACTCTGGAAGTGGTCCTTCCTTTTCAATTTTTTGAAGTGATTTAAGTAGAATTGGTCCTAAATCCTCTCTGAATATTTGTTAGAATTCAGCTGTGTACTATTTGGCCCAGGACTTTTCTTATGGGAAAATCTTTTTATGATCTTTTCAATTTCTTTTTATGTGATGGATCTGTTCAAGTGTTTTATATCTGTTCTTGTCAATCTGGATAGAGGATGTGTTTCAAGGAATTTTTCCATTTCCTCTAGGTTTTTTAATTCTTCAGAGTATAGCTTTTCATAGTATTCTGATATTATTGATTTAATTTCCTCTGGTTCTGTTTTGATGTCACCTGTATGATTTCTTAATCAAGTTATCTGTGTCTTCCCCCCCACCTTTTTGTTAAATTTTCCAGTGGTTTCTCAATTTTATCGACCCTTTTGAAAAACCAGCTCCCGATCTTATAAATTGTTTTAACTATTTTTCTGTTTTCTAGCTCATTTATTTCAGATTTTGTCCTTACAATTTCTTTTCTTCTAGAGTTTGTAGGAAATGGATTGTTGCTCTTTTTCTATTTCCTGAAGATGTTGAGTTAGATTTTTGATTCTTCTTCTTTCTTACTTTTTAAAATGTGAATGCCTATTGTTATGACCTTCCCTCTGAGGACCACTTTAGCTGCGTCCCAGAGGTTTTGCTAAGTTCTATTTTCATTATAATTTGTTTCAAGGAACATTTTATTTCATTTGTTATTTCTTTTATAACCCAATCAACTTCTAGCTGTTATGAACAGTTTAAGTATAATATGGGAACAACTCAAGTGTCCATCATGGGATGAATGGCTAAAGAAACTATGGTTCAAGACTCAGCAAGAAAACTATTGGACGTAGTTGACCAATTCAGCAAAGTAGTAGGATACAAAATCAACATACAAAAATCAGTTGGATTTCTCTACAGTGACAAAGAGAATACAGAGCCAGAACTAAGAAAAGCAGTACCCTTCACAATAGCTAATCACAAGATTAAATACTTGGGAATAAATTTAACCAGAAGCACAAAGGATCTATTCAAAGGAAATTATAAAATATTACTAAAAGAAACAAAAAGAGACCTGGAGAAGTGGAAGAATATCCCTTGCTCATGGATAGGAAGACTCAATATTGTGAAAATGGCAATACTACCAAAAGCAATTTACACGTTCAATGCTATCTCAATACAAATACCAATCTCATTCTTCAAGGAGATGGAAAGGTAACCTCCAGTTTCATTTGGAATGGAAAGAATCCCCTAATAAGCAAAGCACTCCTTAAAAATAGAGAAAAGGTAGGCGGCATCTCTCTCCCTGATTTCAAACCCTACCACCTTGCCGTGGTGGTTGAGACAGCATGGTACTGGTACAATGAGAGACACATAGATCAGTGGAATAGAATTGAACCTGGA
>NW_006400081.1:67720-68550 GCF_000299155.1 Elephantulus edwardii | reverse complement strand
GCCACTGTTGTAGAATGGGACTGACATCAGGGTTTGGGTAAGACTGAGAAAAACTGGATAAATGATGTATACTGTAGTCAAGCAGATGATGGAGAGAATAATTTAAAAGTGATATATGATAGGGTATTATGGTTATCACAAGAGACCAGAATTAAGGTTGTATAGTGGCGTGTACTCAGGGTGGTGGGAGGGGTGAGGGGGATTGTATACCAAAGAAAGAATTTTTCTTTTACTTTTCAAAGAGAGGAGCAAACTGGGGTGGGGAAAAGTGAAACAATGAATGAATGGAAATCCAAAATCTCTGTAAATGTTCATTAAAATGAATAAAACAAAATTTAAAAATGCATTACAAAATATGTTTGCTGTGGAAGAATATTATAATGAATTTGATGCTTAAATATAGAAATAGGAATATTTGTGAAAAGACATACTAGCAGTTTAACATGTAGAAATAGGCCTCTTTGAGGCATAGAGCCCGGCTGCCACAGGAGGTGCAAATCCTTGATAAGGAATGTAACTGATAATAATTTGCCAGTAAAGCTACTGGCCTTCGGAAGTGTGAATCCAATAAGGTAATGTAACTTGTTATTGCCCACATTGCTAAGAGAACATAACTTGGAAATTTAAGAGTAAGAAATGTATTGAGAATCTACTGTATGTTAGAAAGAAGAAATATGTTAAGAACTTACTATGTTATAGATTAGAAAGAAAATGAGAAATATGTTAGGAATTTGCTGTTAGAAATTATGTTAAGAATATTTGTGAAAACATACTCTTAGTGGCTCTGGGGCCCAAATGACCACAACAGGTGTGGACCCTTGATAAGGAGA
>NW_006400081.1:65709-67190 GCF_000299155.1 Elephantulus edwardii | reverse complement strand
GAGAATCCCCTGGCTACATCGAACTGCTGAAGTTGTGGAGAGACCCCTCACCCCCCACCCCCGACTGCACCAATGACCATGAGAGGTAAAAGGAGAAGAGGAGTTGGGATCCTGGGGTGAGTGAGTGTTCTCCACTGCTGATGAATCAATATGTTGTGATGTATTTTTAAATTGCAATTAACTGTTTAATGCTTACTATGAATTAATGAATCAATATGTTGTGATGAATTTATGAATTGCAATGTAAATTGCAATTAATTGTTTGATGCTTGCTATGAATTGATAAATCAATATGTTGTTGTGAATTTATGAATTACAATGTAGATAAATTGCAATTGTTGCTATGAATTAATGAATCAATAAATTGTAGCTTTTGTAATATGTCCATGAGTAATTAATTAAGGCTCAAGGCTCATGACATCTAGCAGAGAGTTATTTAGTTTCCACATGGGTGGTTTTGTAAACTATATACTCCTGTGGTTAATTTCTACTTTTATGTGTTTTTTGACCTTGAGCTGAAATCCAAAAAGGGCATAGATAGTCCATAGTGAATTTCACTGCTAATTCCAAGGCCATGATTTCCTATGGGCTAGAAAACACCAACAACTCCTTAAAAGAAGCTGGGTAGTCTTCTACAATTGCAATATATAGCTTAATAACCCTGATTGAGGGTCACTCTGTGTCAGAGCCATCTTGATGGCAGTGAGTATTAGGATGGCAGTTGTAGTTAGGTGACTTGAGTTGATAGTAACTTGTAGTGACTCCATGCAGATCAAAACCTTATCCTATGCTGCGTCATCTTCATGATATCCTCCCCACTTGAGCCCATTATTACAGTCACTGTGCCTATCCATCTCGTTAGGAGTCTTCCTCTTCTTTCTCTGACTTTTCCCATGATAATGTCTTTTTCCAGGGGCTCCTCTTGTGACAACATGCCCAAAGTGTGTGAGACAAAGTTTCATCATCTTTGCCTCTAAAGGTTACACTTTCTCAAAGACAGAGTTGAAATTTTTCATTTCATCAGTCTAGGGTGTATTCAGTACTCTGTGGAAACATCACATTTCAGAGGCATTGAGTCTTCTTCCATTTTCTTTATCCATAGTTCAACTCTCACATGCATATGAAGCATCTGAAATTGAAACTGTGCACAAGCAATCTATCACTCTGAGACAGATAAAACCTAATTCATAATGAGCTGCTTAGGTAACATGATGACTTGGTGGTTCAGGGTTAAGATTCTGTCTCAATTATGTGTCGGAAGTGAGTCAAAAGCTGTTTCTTTTTTATATATATATATAATGAAACCTTAATTTTCTCAGCTTGAATAAAGTCCCATAGCTGAAATAGTTTTTTAAAATATTACCCTGTAGGTTTGCCACATTTCTTTTTTTTTTAAATTTAGGTTGTTTATTTTTCATTTCAATGAACATCTACAGAGATTTTGGGATTCCATTCATTCATTGTTGCACCCTTCTCCCCGC
>NW_006400081.1:48376-64453 GCF_000299155.1 Elephantulus edwardii | reverse complement strand
AACTTGTCAGATAATCTTTCTTTTTTTTTGTAGCCTCACTTAAAATGGCAGAAAGTGCAGACTGGAAAGAATCACTGGTGAAGCTCAATATCAGCTGTGAAAACTAGGCTAGGTGCTGAATGTGGAACAGACCACCAAACTATTCATATACAAGTTCAAGCTGAAGCTAAGGAAAATGAAATCAAATCCATGGGAACCAAAATATGACCTTGAGTCTATTCCACCTGAATTTCAGAACCATCTCAGGAATTGGTTTGAGGCCTTGAAGTTGTGGGAGGATATCAAGAGTATCACCCAGAAAGAGAGCAAAAAGTCATTACAAAAGCAGAGGAGGAAGAAAAGTAAAAAAATGAATATAAGAAGACACTGAATATTGCACTAGAGCACCAAGAAGTCAAAGCAGAGGGAAGAATCCAAGATATTAAAGAACTGAACAGAAGATTTCAAAAGGCAGCACGGGAAGACAAAGTAAAGTATTACAATAAAATGTGCAAGGAGCTGGAGTCAGAAAATCAGCATTTCTTAAGCTGAAGGAACTGAAGAACAAATTCAAATCTCAAGTTTCCATACTTAGGATGCTTTGGGCAGAATATTAAATGATCCAGGAAGTATTAAAAGAAGATGGAAAGAGTATACAGAGTCACTGTATCGAAAGGAATTGGCAGACTCAGAAGAATTTCATGAAACAACATATGAACAAGAGCCTATGGTGATGAAGGAAGAAGTTCAAGCTGTTTTGAAGGAATTGGCAAAAAATAAGACCCCGGGAATAGATGGTATACCAACTGACATATTTCAACTTACAGATGCTGCCCTAAATGTGCTCACCAAGCTGTGCCAAGAAATCTGGAGAACAACCACTTGGCCAACTGACTGGAAAAGATCTATATTTGTTCCCATTCCAAAAAAAGGTGGCCCAACAGAGTGTGGACATTACAGAACAATATCATTGATATCACATGCAAGCAAGATTCTGCTGAAGATTATGCAAAAACAACTGGAACAGCAAATCAACAGAGAACTGCCAGAAGTCCAGGCTGGGTTTAGAGGGGATCATGGAACTAGGGGTATTGTAGCTAATGTTAGATGGATCTTGGCTGAAAGCAGCAATTATCAGAGGAATGTCTATCTGTGTTTCAGTGATTATGCAAAGGTGTTAGACTGTGTGGATCACAATAAACTGTGGCTGAATCTGAGAAGAATGGGAATCCCAGAACACTTGATCGTGCTAATGCAAAACCTCTACTTGGATCAGGAGGCAGCCGTCAGAACGGAGCAAGGAAACACTGCATGGTTCAAAATTGGGAAGGGTATACGCAAGAGATGTGTCCTATCTCCATACCTTTTCAACCTATATGCAGAACAGATTATCTGGGAGGTTGGGTTCTATGAGGAGAAGTGTGACATCAGGATTGGTAGAAGATTCATCAACAATCTTCATTATGCAGATGACACAACCCTGCTTGCTGAGACTGGAGGACCTGAAGTGCTTGCTGCAGAGGGTCAAAGATTGCAGCCTTCAATATGGAATGAGGCTCAATATCAAGAAGACAAAGATTGTCACCACTGGGCCAACTGGCAGCATCAGGATGGATGGTGAAGAGATTGAGGTTGTTCACAGCTTTAGTTTGCTTGGCTGCACAGTCAACACTCTTGGCATCAGCAGCCAGGAAATGAAAAGACATATTGAAATGTGAAAGTCTGCTGTTAGGGACCTCTCCAGAGTACTGAAGAGCAAGGGTGTCACTCTGGTGACTACAGTACACCTGACACAGGCCATGGTCTTTGCAATCATTTGTTATGCATCAGAGAGTTGGACAATGACTAGGAATGAAAGAAGGAGAATTGATGCCTTTGCGTTGTGGTGCTGGAAAAGAGTACTGAATATGCCGTGAACTGCTAAGAAAACAAACAGGTTGATCCTGGAGAGGGTTAAACTGGGCTGCTCCTTGGACAAGGATTCTGAGGCTCCATCTAACATACTTTGGACATGTTATAAGGAGGGACCCGTCCTTGGAGAGGGATGTCATGCTTGGGAGGGTGGAAGAACAGCACAGTCGAGGAAGACTCTCTGTAAGGTGGATTGATTCAGTGACTGGAGTAATGGGGGTGGTTTTGTCTGAGACAGTGAGATTGGCACAGGAGAGAGCAGGGTTTAAGGTTGTTGTACATAAGGTCATTATGAGTCGTATGCAACTCGACTGCACACAACAACACTTAAAATTAGCAATTTTTCTGGTCACTTGACTAATAGGGCTGAGTAGCATATTCTCTGCCAACCCAAAGGCATGCGGTTCAAATCTACAAGCTGCTCTGTAGGGAGAAAGATGGGCAATCTCCTGTGAGATTTACTGCCTCTGAAAACCCTTAGGAGGATCAGCTATGAGTCAGCTCTGATTTGATGGAACAAAAGAGCAGCACACTCAAATTAGAGGCGTGTCCTCCAAAACCAAAGCAGCGCACCAGATAGTTTGACACCTTTTTAATTGTGAGATTGACCAGATGAATTTCTTTTTCACTATCGGTGGTATATTTCAATATGCTAAACACCATTGAATATCTAGAAATGTCAATCACCTGGAAGGTTCATGACCTGCTGTCAGATTAATTTTCCTGTTCTTAGCACCCAAGTGTCTTTCAAGTAAGTCTAGAGTCAACGATACTTCATACTTACTAGATCCAGTCAGCCCAGTGCCATCAATGTAATGGACCAGTGATGTTTCACAGAAAGGCCCATGTGGATTGATTAATGGCACAGTGTTGGAGTGCTGATAGACCTCCGAGGAAAAACAATTAAAGCTTTGCCAGCTGAAGACAAATAGCTTCTAAGGATTATTTGATATCAGAATAAAGAAAAAGGCATTGGCAAAATCAATAGCTTCATACTAGGTGCCAAGTGATATATTAATTTTCTCAAGCAACGAAATAAAATCTGGAATAGCAATTGCAATTAGTCACCACCTAGTTAAATTTAAGATAATCCAATGTCACTCCCCAAGATACATTTGGGGTTTTATACAAGCATGCTAATATGGGAATATGATGGAAATCAACACCTTTGTATCTTTGAGCTGCTTGCTATTCTATGCAATTCCTCCAGGAATGTGGTCCTGCATTTGTTTTACCATTTTCCCAAGTAGGGCAGGTCTAATGGCTTCCACTTGGCTTTTTCTACCATAATCATCCTTAATTCATATGCTAGGGATCCATGTGCCAGTTATTGTTGAGATCTGCTCCTCCAACTATATATTTTGGAACTGGGGAATTGGACTTGGGGTCTCATTGCACCCTCTGTGATGAGAAATGAGCTGAGTGACCTCATCTCCACATGCCATTACTGTAACTGGTATACCACAGATACATTGTGAGTCTCCTGAAGTTAGTGGCAAATCAGAGCCAGTGATGTCGAAAAAGTCTGATTAATTCCTTTATTCTGCATTCAACATTCACTTTCATAGAAGGCCATATATCCCACTGGTGGAGTCTGAGGAAAAAGATTAACAGTATAACACTTTGGAAGTACAGGTTGTCCTCCTTCAAGGGGACCTGACTTTGCATTCATTCAGGGAGTTGTGGGTCCCTAATAGGACTCAAGTCCAAGAACATATTGAAGGCCTGTCCTGGAAATTCAAATTAAGCCAGATTCACCTGACCTATACATCTTACCAAGTGCATATCAAGTAAACATTTAGCAGATTTCACATCTATTTCACCTCTAAGGACACCATGTCATAAGAAGCCAATATAAAAATTACAATAGGCTAGATTGTTCTAATTATTACCATTGTCCATTATGGTAGCCCATATATATCTTGTCGTTGTTGCTTAAGTGCTACCACTTTGCCCCTACCACCATGGGGTCCAATACATCCCATTAGGAATTGCACTCCCAACCCAATAGTGCACAGTGTGAATCCACCAGCTGTTTCATGAGAGAAAAATGAGCCCTCTCTTCCTATGTGATTTACTGCCTTTGAAAACCCACTGGAGGATTAGCTATGAGTTGGTTCAGATTTAACAGCACTCAATCACAAAAAATTTAATTAAATACTCTCCTACTATAAAATCTGCCTTAAATAAAATGGCAATCATTGTAGTCTTCAAGGGTTCTGGATTCCTTCACAAGTCTGTTCCATCTTGTTACAGTAATAATTATAGGTATCCTACTGTCAGGGACCTCTCCAGAATACTGAGAAGCAATGATATCAGTCTAGAGACTAAGGTGTGCCTGATCCATGCCATGGTCTTTGCAAGTACTTGATATGCATCAGAGAGCTGGATCAAAGATTAAAAAATAAGAATTGATAACTTTGAATTGTGGTGCTGGGGAAGAGTCTTGCACATATCATGGACCTCCAAGAAAACAAACAGGTCTGTCCTGGAGAGGGTGCAATCAAGTTTCTCCTTTGAGATAGGATTTTGAAGCTCTGTCTCATATACTTTGGGCACATGACCAGGGGGCATCGGTCTTTGGAGAAGGACATCATGCTTGGAAGTGTAAAGGGACAGTGCAAGAGAGGAAGATCCCAGATGAGATGGATTGATACAGTAACTAGGGTATTGGGGGTTGGTGTGTCAGAATCTGTGAGACTTGCTTTGCATAGGACAGGCTTCAGAGCTGTTGTGCATAGGGCTGCTATGAGTTGCAGGCAACTCAACGGCACATAACAACAACACGGGCATCCCATGTGTAGGTCTATAGATATTTTTGTTGTTAGGTGCTGTTGAGTCTCGTAAGACTTGTCATGACTCTGTGTACTATAGATCTGAACCCTGTCCTATCCTATGCCATCTTCACAATCTCCAACACCCTCAAGGCCATTGCTGCATCCACTGTGTCAACCCAACTGGTTGAGGGTCTTTCTATCCTTCACTGTTCTCTCCATCTTCCCAAGTGTGATGTCCCTCTCCAAGGAATAACCTCTCCTAGCAACACTCCCAAAGTATGTGAGATGAAGCGTCATCATTTTTGACTCCTAGGAGCACTCTGGTTACAGCTCCTCCAAGACCTACCTGTTTGTTCTTTTGGCCGTCTATTCTTTTCTCCAATACCACAGTTCAAAGACATCAGTTCTTCTTCAGGCATTCTTAGTCATTGTCCAGTTTTCAGATGTATAGCAAGTTACTGGAAAGACCTTGGCCTGAATCAGGCACACCTTAGTCCTCAAACTGGCATCATTGCTACTCGGTCACTTGGACAAGTCTCTGACTATAGATTTTCCCAGTACAATATGTCTCCTTATCTTCTGACTGCTAGCACTAAGTGTATCAATTGTGGATCCAAATAAGATGAAGTTGTTGACAATGCCAATATTTTCTTCATTTATCTTGTTTTCTACTGATTCAGAGAACATGACAAGTCCACTCCAGCATGACAATTTCTCTATAAACTTGGATGTCTTCTTCTACAGTATACCACTTGGTGGGAGATCATGTACTTTAACTTGATTTAGTGTAGGGCACAGCATAATCTATATATATGCTTTAGTAAATTAACCAAATACATTACTAGACCATTTCCTTTTGATCTAAAACCCAATTGATACAGTTTTATGCTTCTTCTCCATTACTTCACACCTTTAATCCCCACAAGTATTCTATTTGTGCATATTAGAAAAATCAAGATGTTATTTTTCAGTAGCATTTATCTTTTCTTGGGTCACAATTCATACTCTATCTTTTGGGACTTCCTGAGATTTAACTCCAATTATACGTCTGGAAACACAATGGGTGGTGAGGGTGATTTCTGGGAACATTCAGAAATGTCTTACAAAATATGTTTTAAGTGAAGCCTGAGTCAGTGGTGCAAACTTTCCCTATGTGATATCACAGACAGGACTAATTAAGTGCAATTAATCTTATCAGATGTGGTGGAAGGGCTGGTTCTATTGGTAGAAATGATGACACTGAATTTTGGGATTCAAGGTTTCAAGCTTCCTGATTATCTTAAAATTCTGTCCCTGTCTTAGGCTGATTTTCTAAAGAAGCAACACATACATATATACATAGAAGCCCTTTGACCTACAGACTCATGGCTTTAGGTCAGTGTTATAAAACTTTTTTAATCCTGCCTGAAAATTATGGTGTATCCTCTAACCCCCAGTCCTCTAGTAAAGTTGTGCGGGAGCCCCTGGCCCTGTACCAAGGGGAAGAAGTCCCAGGTAAGGGTCTGCCTCAAGTCAGTCTCTGTTCTCTATTGCTATGACTGTTCTTGTCTAGGGCACATTCTCATGGGAGCAGGACTCTGTGACTCAAATGGATCTACATTGGATTCTCCATATATTTTTTTTCTTGCTGAAAGTGAGATTCTCATAATCAACTTCTAAATCTACTGAATTTAAGCCTAACAGGATGACAACACTTTAGTATTCCTTATGCTACACCTTACACAGACCTTATTTTCATGTTCACTCAGTAGTGTGTGTGTACACACATGGTTACAGAAGGAAATTGAGTTATTACAAATGACTGAAATGTTTCCAGGGGCTGGCAAATCTTAAATCTGTGAGTCAGACCTTAGAGGCTTTTCTTGACTCACAAAGCTTTAGAATCCGATGAAATCTAGGTCAGCAGGTGAGACAGCAGTCTGCTTCACCATCCTCCTAAGCCAACTGAGAAGGTAGGCTGTTGGTTCAAGTCCAAAGAACCATGCCTGATGAACCAGACACAAAATTCTGATAGAGCTGACAGAGCAAGAGAGCTTTACTAGGGGTGTGTGTGTGTGTGTGTGTGTGTGTGTGTGTGCGTGTGTGTGTTACATGCAGGCACACTTCTGATAAAACTGCCATTCAATTGATGTGCTTCTCAAAAAAATCCCATCATGGAGGGGATTTTATCATGTGAGATACCAACAAGGGAGAGACTACATCATAACTGACAAATCGCAAACCAGAGAGAGCAAGTTGATACACAGTCCCTAGGCCTAAGGGTATTATTTATTTCAATGAAGAAATAAGTTGTGGTTGATATTTTATCTGATGTTATTATTAATCCCTTTTATTGTTAAGACTATGGAAGATACCCAGAGTGCGGAAATTATCGAACAATATCATTAAAATCACAGGCAAGCAAGATTCTGCTAAAAATTGTCCAAAAATTACTAGAACAGCACAACAACAGAGAACTGCCAGATGTGCAGGCTAGGCTTGGAAGAGATTGTGGTACTAGGGATATTATAGCTAACGTTAGATGGATCTTGGCTGAAAGAAGAGAATACCAGAGAAATGTCTCTCTATGTTTCATTGACTAGGCACCATGATACAGGGAGAAGAAACTCTCTGAACTTTGATAAATGTCCATAGTTGTAGAAGGGCTTCATGCCTTTGGTTCACAGGGCCCTATGCTCGATTCAAAGGCAATCAACAACAACATACTACTAGAGGGGGGGGTCAAAGAATGAGAAGAGGATCCCCAACAAGATGGATTGACACAGTGACTGTAACAATGGACTTGACCATAAGAGATCATGAGGATGGCTCAGGATAGGACAAGGTTCAGATCTGTTCATGGATTCGTCATGAGTGGTAGGTGGCATTAAGAACAACAGAGTGATAATGGAGCTCTGGTGGCCTACTGGGTAAGGAGCTCCACTGACAATTCAAAAACTGGTTTGAATCCACTAGTTATTCTGCAGGATAAGGATGAGAGATCTCCTTCCACACAATTCACACCCTATAAAAACCTGCTGAAGATCAGTTATGGATCATTTCCAACTCAATGACACATAGCTAAATTAGAGCGCTATCAGCCCAAGAACCGAGAAATAAGACAGCTAGACAAAGATGATGTTGATAGGTGCCATCAGTTATTACCACTCATAGCAATCCTATGCACAGGTGACCTGAACCTGCCCTATCCTATGCCATCCTCATCATCTCTGAGACACTCAAGTCCATTGCTGAAGTCACCATGCCAATCCACCTCATTGGGGTCTTCCTCTCCTTTGCTGATTCCCCATCTTTCCAAGCATGATGACCCTCTTCAATGAATAGCCTCACCCAGCTACATGTCTAAATTATGAAAGTCAAAGTTTCATCATCTTTGCCTCCAAGGAGCACTCCAGCTGCACGCTTTGCAAGACATATCTATTTGTTCTCCTGGTACTCATGGGGTATTCATCACTCTTCTCCAGTACCGCAACTCAAAGGCATCAGTTCTTTTTCTGCCATCCTTAGTCATCGATCGATCAGCTCTCTGATGTATTGCAGTTGAATAACCTGAATGAGGTACACCTTAGGCTTCAAATTGACACAATTGCTTTTCAGCATTCTGGAGAGGTCTCTGACCTCTTTCCCAGTGCACCACATCTCCTGATTTCTTGACTTCTGCTATCAAGGGTACTGATTGTTGATCTAAGGAAGAGGACAGCTTCAATCCTTTCTCCATATATCATAATTTTGATTGTTGGTCCTGTGGTAAGGATTTTTTTCTTGATACTGAGATGTAATTCATACTGAAGGCTGTAGTCTTTGATCTTCTACAGCAAGTGCCTCAAGTTCTCCTCACTTTTGGCAAGCAAGATTATGTGTCATCTGCATAACGAAGGTTATTGAAGAGTCTTCTTCCAATTCCGATGTCACATTCTTCCTCATATAATCTGGCTTCTCAAAGTATGTAGTCAGCATACAGATTGAATAGGTAGAAAGAAAGGACACAACCCTGACACACTTCTTTCTTAATTTTAAACCATGCAGTGTTCTCATTCTCCTTTCTCACAGTAGCCTCTTGGTCTAGGTACAGGTTTCATATGAGCACAAGTAAATGTTCTGACATTCCAGAAGAGTCAATTATTCTTTATATTCATTATAACTTGTTATCATCCACATAGTCAAATGCCTTTGCACAGTCAATAAAGTTAAAGTAGATATTCTTCTGGTATTTATTACTGTCTAAGTAGGAGCAGAAAACCGGGTGTAGGGGCACAGGAATCTCTCTGAAACCAGAAGGAGTAGGAATAACACAGCCTCTCACCACCCCAGAGTAGAACTCAGATAAGAAGCCCATAGCTCAGCCCCTGGTGCCTGTAGAGCCTCACCGACAGCAAGAGATTCTTTTATTTATTGCTGATCAGAGACTGACAGTTAATGGAACCAACAGTGAGGTTTATTAGGGAATGAAGTTGGAAAGTTGGGAAGGCAAAGAATATTAAAAATATTACCTAAAATAAGTCCAGGTTTTAGTCCAAAGCTTCCAAGGCACAACTCCTCAGTCAGTCCAGGCTCTAGTTTCAGTACAGCAAGAAGCTTTTGCTTCCATCTTCAAAGGCAAGAACAGCAAAATCCAATGGTAGCCAATATAAATGCAAGAAGCCTCAGGTCACACCTGGCCACCATTTGTCCACAGTCTCTTCACCACCAAGGCTTCACTCTCACCAGGGTCTTGCTACCACAAGCCTTGCTTGCCTCAAGTCTTTCTCAACTCAGTCTTGCTCCTCAGTGTGGGAAGCACTCTTACTTACCCTAGTCCCACAAATGATGCTGATTTGCAAGACTATGTTGATTTGCAATTCCATGTGCCTGAAGTTAAGGTAGCTGGGGCCAGAGGCTAAATGACTAAAAAAGAGCCAAATATTAAGCTAACACCAAAGTTACCTTCAGCCAAGATCCATCTGACATCAGCAATGACATCCCTGTTGCTTGGTCTCTCCTAAATCCTGCTTGGACTTCTTGCAGTTCTCTACCTATTCACTGTTTGAGTTGTTTTTGAGTGATATTCAGTAGTATTTTCCTTGCAATTGATAAAAGACAAAGATAAGATCAGATTAAAAGCAAATCTAACTGAGGCCCAAGGACCTCCCGTTGTTCAGGTAAGGAAAGATTTCAAGATGGCCCCTGCACAGGAGGCCTGCAGACAAATTGCAAAGACTGGAGCAGGCCAAAAGGCATTCAGAGAGATTATCTCAAGAAGATGGAAATAAGATAGTATCTAATATGACTAATAAATGAACAGAAAATTATACAACTAATAGAAAGTTTGAAGCTTAAAAGGTGGTCAACACACTTACAGAAAACACAAATAATAAAAAAGAAAGACAGTTATTTACCCGAGGGGGAGGGGCAGTTGAACAGGAAAGAAAATAATAGTGTATTAAATGGGCTTAATGTGAATTGTGTACGTGTATTTATAATTATCAAGAAAGGGGTCCGTCAGGGATGTATTTTGTCTCCATACCTTTTCAATCTGTATGCAGAACAGATCATCTGAAACGCTGGGCTGTACGAAGAGGAATGTGGCATCAGGACTGGTGGAAGAATCATCAACAACGTGCATTATGCTGATGATACAACCCTGCTTGCAGAATCTGAGGAGGACCTGAGCACTTGCCGCAGAAGGTCAAGGACTGTAGCCTTCAATATGGATTGAGGTTCAACATCAAGAAAATAAAAATTCTCACCACTGGGCCTATTGGCAGCATCAGTATGCATGGTGAAGAGATTGAGATAGTTAACAGTTTTACTTTGCTTGGCTGGACAGTCAACACTCTTGGTACCAGTAGCCAGGAAATAAAAATTCGAATTGCAATGGGAAAGTCAGCTGTGAGGGACCTCTCAAGAGTACTGAAGAACAATGACATCAGGCTGGAGACTAAGGTGCGCCTGATCTGGGCTATAGTCTTCACAATTACGTGCTATGCATCGGAGAGTTGGACAGTGACTAGGGATGATAGAAAGAGAATTAAAGCCTTTGAGCTGTGGTGCTGGAGAAGAGTGTTGAATATACCATGGACTGCAGGAGAACAATAGGTTTGTCCTGGAGAGGGTGAAGCCAGAAGGCTCCTTGGTGTGAAGGATTCTCAAGCTTCATCTGACATACTTTGGGCATGTTGTAAGGAGTGTCTGGTCCTTGGAGAGGGACATCATGTTTGAGAGAGTGGAGCAACGGCACAGGAGAGGAAGACCCTCGATGAGATGGATCGATTCTGTGATTGGGGTGGTGGGAATGAGTGTGTTGCAGATGGTGAGGTTGGCACAGGATAGAATAGCGTTTAGGGCTCTTGTACATAGGGTCGCTATGAGTCGCAAGTGACTCAACGGCACATAACAACAACAATTTACAATGATACTGTATTTGTACCCTTCAGTTTGTCAAAAATACTGGATAAAGACAGCTATATGTAAGTTAAGATTTAATTATATTATTAATTTTTGCTCCTTTATTCTACATATTCTTATGTGTATATATATTTTGCCCCCTGAGATACATAGAAGAATGACTCCTAATACTGTTTGGTATACTTCCTTGTTTAAATGTTAAATGTATCTGTAGTTTTACCTAGACCACATGGTGCACATGGGTAATATGCTCTCCTGTTAACCTCAAGTTTGGAGTTTGGGGTCGAATCAAAGGCATCTTGGAAGAAAGATTTGAAAATATACTTGTGGAAAATCAGCCACTAAAAGCTATGAGCATGTTTCCACTCTGACATGAATGAGACCAATCATCATTTGCTGATTAATTCATAGGTGCTAACTTTATCTCCCTAGATTGCAAATTCCTGAAATGTGTCATTTATCTCTTTCAAGGTGAGATTAAGAATGAAAGGAACACTGCTATGAATGTTATTGTGCTGTTATGTGCTGTCGAGTCGCCTGCGACTCATAGCAACCCTATGTACAACAGCGCTAAACCCTGCTCTATCCCTTGCCAAACTTATCGTCTCCTACACACCTATCCCCATGACCCCAGTAACTGAAATAATCCATCTCATCGAGAGTCTTCCTCTCCTGTGTTGTCCCTCCACTGTCCCGAGCATGACATCACTCTCCAAGGACTGATCTCACCTTGCAACATGTCCAGAGTATGTCAGATGAAGCTCCAGAATCGTTGCCTCTAAGGAGCAGACGGGCCTCACTCTCTCCAGGATGAACTTGTTTGTTTTCCTAGCAGTCCATGGTATATTCAATATTCTTCTCCAACACCACAGCTCAAAATCATCAACTGTCTTTCTATCATCCCTAGTCATTTTCCAGCTCTCTGATGCACAGCAAGTAATTGCAAAGACCATGGCCCAGATCAGGCACACCTTAGTTTCCAGACTGACCCAATGCAATACTTCTTTTCATTTCCTGGCTGCTAGAACCAAGATTGTGGATTGTAGAGCCAAGCCAACTGAAGCTGTCAACAATTTCATTCTCTTAACCATCTATCATAATGCTGCCAATTGGCCCAGTGGTGAGAATCCTTGTTTTCTTGATGTTGAGCTTCAGTCCATATTGAAAGCTTGACCTTCTGTAGCAAGTGCTTCAGGTCCTCCTCAGTTTCAGCAAACAAGGTTTTATCATCTGTGTATCTTAGATTATTGATGAGTCTGCCTCCAATCCTGATGCCACACTTCTCCTCATAGGGTCCAGCCTCCCGGATAATCTGTTCCACATATAGATTGAAAAGATATGGAGATAGAACATATCCTTGACTCACACACTTCCCAATTTTGAACCATGCGGTGTTTCCTTGCTCTGTTCTGACAACTGCCTCCTGGTTCAAGTATAGGTTTCACATAAGCATAATTAAGTGTTCTAGGAGTCCCATTCTTCTCAGAGTCAGCCACAGTTTGTTGTGATATTCACAGTCAAATGCCTTTACATAATCAATGAAACACAGATAGACATTCCTCTGGTACTCTGTGCTTTTGGCCAAGATCCATCTGACATTAGCTATAATATCCCTAATGCAACCACCTCTTCTAAAGTCAGCCTGCACTTCAGGAAGTTCTCTGTTGATGTGCTGTTACAGTAATTTTTGGATAATCTTCAGCAGAATCTTGCTTACATGTGATAGCAATGATACTGTTCAATAATTTCCACACTCTGTAGGATTACCTTTCTTTGGAATGAGAATAAATATAGATCTATTCTAGTCAGTTGGCCCGGTGGTTGTCCTCCAGATACAAATGTCTGTTTGTGTCCCAGTTCTAATTTGCTTGGAGTACATTTCTAGTTGGAAACGACTCGACGGCACATAACAACAACAACAACATTTCTAGTAGTGGAATAGATGGGTCACATGGAGTTACTATGTTCAACTTTTTGAGGAAATGCTAAACTGCCTTCCAGAGTGGTTGTACCGTTTTACAGTCCCACCAACAGTGTATAAAAGTTACTATCTCTTCACATCCTCTCCAATGTTTATTGTTTGCTGCCCTGCTGAGCTTTCTGGTTTTTATCTGCATCTCTCTTATTGCCCATGATTTTGAGCATTTCTTCTTGTGCCTGTTGGCCATCTGAATATGATAAAAAGACTTTCCATGTCTTTTGTTCATTTTGTAATTGGATTATCAGTCTTTTTTGTGTGGAGGTCTTGTCAGATTCTATAAACTTTTGTAATAGACCCTTGTCTGAGATAGTATTGCCAATTTTTTTTTCCTATACAGATGGTTTTCTGTTCACCCTCTTGGAAAAAGTTTTTGATGCACATGTAAATGTAATCTTTAAAAGTTCTCATTCATCAATATTATCCTCTGTAGAAGATAAAGCATACAGTTTGCAATATATTTGAGTAGTTTTGTTTTGTGTTTTTTTGTTTGTTTGTTTTGTTTTGTTTTTTAAATTATTGGTTTGGGGAGCTGGCTCACGTGCCTTTAGGTGCTCCAGACTGTTCTTCATCATATGAAGTGAAGATTGCTTGGTGGCAAACCGTTTCTATGGACATTCGTCAGTTCTTCCTTCAAGGCCGGTGCTGCTTTGGAGATCGGTGCTGGAGTGAACATTCCTGAGCCAGGAGTGAAGGCTGGGCATGGATGCAACCTCAGCAGCAGGCCTCAGGTAGTAGCCGAAGTAGGTGGAATAACACTCACAAAGATCCTCCCATGTGATCCAGCCATCAACTTCCTCCAAGTCTTTACCATTAGGAGGCAGCAGAGATCAAATGAAGCCATCAGTCAGTACTCTTGGCTCTGGAACTTCTAACAACAGTGGAGAATTGGGATTGTCTCAGAGCATGCTAAGTTCACTTAACTCTAATGAGGCTTAGTTCATTTAACTCTAATGAGCAGAAAGAGGAAAAGAAACTTCTAAGAGAAGCTATAGAAGATATGGAGGTTTGGGAATCACCAGAACAGTGAATGTTTTCTGTTTTTTCTCCAATGAACAACAAGCCTATTGTTTCAGGCATATATCACTGTGAAATTTCCAACAAAGACATCAAAAAACAAGCATTTCCTCAATGATGTAAAGGAATACATGGAAAAATTTTTAGAAAAATTCAGGAAAACAATACAAGAACAAAATGAAAAATTCATTGAAGAAGTAGAAACATTACAAAAAAAACAGTTAGAAATTCCACAGTTTATGATAAAATAGCAGAAATAAACAGTACCAAGGAAGAGCATGCAAGTAGACACAAATTAATGAGAGTCAGCGAAATAGAAGACAAAATTGAAGCTACACATTTTAAAGAACATGTGGAAAACCAAAGACAACTGAACAAGACATAACAGTTTTACAGGACCTCATCAAGAGAAACAATATACACATAATGGGAATTTCAGAGGAATGAGAGAAAGGCCAGAAAAAAAATTTTAAGAAATAATGGCAGAAAACTTTCCAGGTATCATGAGAGATAATATTTTATTTGAATAAGCTCGATAAACTCCATCTTGGTTCAATGCTAGGAGAAAAACACCCAGACATATTATAATTAAGCTTTCCAAACCAAAGATAAAGAAAAAAATTGAGAGTGGCTCAAAAAAAAAGCAAAATATAAAATGCAAAGGTATCTCAGTAAGATCAAGTACTGATTCCTCCTCTAAAACTATGCAGGCAAGAAGGCAAGAGGTTGACATATACAGAGTCTGAAAAGACTGAACTATACCCAGATTGTCATTCAAAATTGAGGGTAAAATTAAGACATTCCAAGATAAAGAGAAATTAAGATAATTTTTAACCACTAGACTTGACCTACCAAAATATAACGAGGAGTCTTCCAGAAGGAAACCAACAGTAATCAGCAACCGAGGATGATGACATCTAATCAGCCACTTGAATACATATAATAACACAATAAATTAATATAGATTATAGAAAACCCAGGATAAAAAGTTGAAATGGGCAATAAAAGGAAATTTAAAACATGTTTCAAGGAAGGACCAGTTCTTGGAGAGAGATGTCATGCTTGGGAGGGTGGAGAGGAAGACCCTCTATGAGATGGATTGATTTAGTGACTGGGGCAATGAGGATAGGTATGTCAGAGACAATAGCATTGGCATAGGATAGAACAGGGTTTAGGGCTGAGCAGGCAACTCAATGGCACATAACAACAACAACAATTAGTTTATACAGAATTTTTACACATTGAAAAAGTTAAAGACAGGTTTGAAAATAACATTGTCTTAAATGTAGGATGTGAAGACTGTAAAACTTATGGTACCCACAGAGAAGTAAATAGATATGCTAACTAAAACGAATAAAAATGACTTGTAATCCCCAAATCAGTAATAATTAAGAAGAAAGAGAAACTATATTTTTAAATAACTGCACACTGGAAGTAAATGAGAATAAAAAAGTAATCAACCTCACAAGCACAAAATATAACAGAATGGCCAAATTCTTTTGTTAAATGAATATAAGTGGAAAGTGGGTGAAAATATGGCATATCCTAAGGCACATAAGGGAGCTCTGGTGGACTAGTGGCAAGAAGCTGTGCTGCAATCCCAAAGGTATGAGGTTTGAGGTCACCAGCTGCTCCGCGGGAGAAGGATGGGCAGTCTTCTCCCGTGTGCTTAACTGCCTCTGAAAACCCACTGGAGAGTCATCTCTGGGCCAGTTCTGATGCTATAGTACTCAAATACAAGTCAAAATTCATCAAAACAAAGAACATTATATGACAAAGAACAAATCTACCCAGAAGACATTTGTCATTGTTGTTGTTATGTGCCGTCAAGTCGTTTGCGACTCATAGCGACCCTATGTACAACAGCCCTAAACCGTGCCCTATCCTGCGCCAATCTCATTGCCTCTGACACACCCATCCCAAGTACCCCAGTCACTGAATCAATCCACCTCATAGAGGGTCTTCCCCCCTCTACCCAGCATGATGTCCCTCTCTAAAGACCTGTCTCTCCTTACAACATGTCCAAAGTAT
>NW_006400081.1:29958-47714 GCF_000299155.1 Elephantulus edwardii | reverse complement strand
TGGTCCAAATATACGTTTCGCATTAGCACGATTAAATGTTCTGGGATTCCCATTGTTCTCAGAGTCAGCCACAGTTTGTTATGATCCACGCAGTCAAATGCCTTTGCATAATCAATGAAACACAGAGAGACATTCTTCTGGTATTCTCTGTTTTCAGCTAAGATCCATCTAACATCAGCAACAATATCCCTAGTACCACGCCCCTTCTAAACCCAGCCTGGACTTCTGGCAGTTCTCTGCTGATGTACTGTTCCAGAATACATAGCAGTTATAAAAATCTACATACCTGATGTCAGAGCCCTGAAATTTATAAAGCAAACTCTTGAAGAATAAAGGAATCAATATACAGCAGACTAACAGTTGACCATTTGGACCTAACTCATTTATAGACTGTAACCAAATAACAGCACCTCAGTATCTGTTCTATACCACTGTACTCTGATCATTCTTCAGAATAAACCAGTTTTAGGACACAAAATAATGGAAATACTATTAAAAAAAAAAGACCAGAGTCATAGAAAAACTTAAAAACAGTCAAAATACATAACAAAATCTTTGGGATAAGTGTAAAGACAGGGTAATGATGGGCAACATCCAACAGTAAAAAAAGGCCTGAAGCCCTTCTACAACTATCGACATTTATCAAATTTCATAGTTTCTGGAGACATGTTATTGAGGAAGTGGATGCCACTCCTGCTTCTAAACCTGTCATAGTATGTTATTGTTGTTATGTGCCATTGAGTTGCCTGCATTGTATAGCAACCCTATGGACAGCTGCTCTGAACCCTTTCCTGTCCTGAGTCAGTCTCACTAATTCTGACCCACAAACCCTCATCACCCCAGTTACTGTATCAATCCTTCTCATCCAGGGTCTTCCTTTCCTGCACTGTCCGTCCACCTTTCCAAGCATGATGTCCTTCTCCAAGGACCAATCTCTCCTAGCTACGTGCCCAAAGTAAGTGAAGCAGAGCTCCAAAATCCTGGTCTCCAAGTAGAGACTTGGCTTCACCCTCTCTAAGACAGACCTATTTGTTTTCTTGGCAGTCCATGGTATGTTCAAGACTCTTCACCAGCACCACTTGAAGGCGTCTATTCTTCTTCTGTCATCCTTAGTCATTGTTCAACTCTCTGAAGCATAACAAGTTATTGAGAAGACCACAGCCTGGATTAGGCACACCTCCGTATCTAGACTGACATGGTTGCTCTTCAGCACTCTGGAGAGGCCCATGACAGCAGATTTTCCCAATGCAGTTAGTCTTTTGATTTCCTGACTGCTGATGTTGAGTGTTGATTGTGGGTCTGAGCAAGCTGTAATTGCTAACAACCTCAGTCTCTTCTCCATCTATCATAGTGCTGCCAATTGGCCCAGAGGTGAGAATCTTTGTCTTCTTGATGTTGAGCTTCAATCTATATTGAAGACTACATTCCTTGACCTTTTGCAACAAGCACTTCAGGTCTTCTTCAGTTTCATGAAGCATGGTTGTGTCATCTGCATATTGTAGGTCATTAAGCAGAATAGCTGGGTCATATGGGATCTCTATGTTCATCTTTTTGAGGAAAGGCCAGTCTGTTTCCATTTCACAATCCCATCAACAATCCTATCTCTTCACATCCTCTCCAATATTTATTGCTTAACCTCTTGTTCTCCTTTTTAATTTTCCTTTTCAGTGCTCCATAAATCCTGCAAAAGTAGAAACTTTTCAGAGATGGCACTTCTCAGAATCAGATGCACAACTTTCCTGATTTAGAATCATACAGTGTTTCCTTGTTCTGTGTGGGCAACTGCATCTTGGTCTATGGATGTTTCTTAAACACAACCCAAGGAATCAACTTGATCAAACACTCTTAGGGAATGAATTTCCAGTTGTGAGGTCTTGAGACCACATTCTTACGATATATCAAGGTCAATTGGTATAAAATATTCATAAATACTATCTTCTACATTTTACCTTGGTGAATAGCAATGAAGGTCTTAAAAGCTTTCAAACAACCATCTAAATTCAACCACTGGCTCCTATCTATCAAGAACTTAGAAGAAGGAAGAAATACAAATACTCATAGAAAAGTTTATCCAAAGGAGTTGCTGCTGTTAAGTGTTTTCTACTCATAGTCACCCTATGAACAACAGATCAAACCTTGTTCTATCCTGTGCCATCCTCACAATTTCCACCATGCTTCAGCCTGTTGTTATGTCACTGTTACCAATCCACCTTGTTGAGCTTCTTCTTTATTGCTAATCCTCTACCTTTCCCAGGATGATGTCTTTTCCCAAAAACTGAACCCCTCTTCACAATGTGCCCAGAGAATGTATGATGAAGTTTCACCATTTTTCATTCTAAGGAGCACTTTGATTGCACTTCCACTAAGACGGAGTTGTTCTTTTGGCAGTTCATGGTACCTTAAATATTCTTCACTAGATATGGTATTTAATGTTATAAAATAACATTGTGCTATTTTCAAATGCATGACACAACTTTGCTTACTAATGTTCCAACACATACATTTCATTCCAAAGTGGCAATACCAAATTGCAGAGCTCTTGTGGTCAATATGCTAATCAGTCTATCATGATGCTGCCAATTGGCTCAGTGGTGAGAATCTTTGTTTTCTTGACATTGAGCCTCAATCCATATTGGAGGCTGCAGTCCCTGACCCTCAGCAGCAAGCACTTCAGGTCCTCCTCAGTTTCAGCAGGCAGGGTTGTGTCATCTGCATAACGCAGATTGTTGATAGATCTTCCACCAATCCTGATGCCACATTTCTCCTCATAGAGCCAAGCCTCCCCAATAATCTATTCTGAATATATATATTGAAAAAGTAGGGATATAGGATATATTCCTTGTGTATACCCTTCCTGACTTTGAATAGTGCAGTGTTTCCTTTCCCTGTTCTGACAACTGACTCCTAGTCTAAGTATAGGTTTTGTATAAGCATGATCAAGTGTTCTGGGAATCCCATTCTTCTCAGAGTTAGCCACAGTGTACAATATGCAAGTTCAAATTGAGGCTGAGGGAAATGAAAATAAGTCCACAGGAACCAGGATATGATCTTGAATCAATTCCATCTGAATTTCAAGATCATCTTCGGAATAGGTTTGAACCATTGAACACCAATGATCGAAGAAAGCAAAAGGTCATTACAAAAA
The DNA here is from genome assembly GCF_000299155.1 of Elephantulus edwardii. Lineage (NCBI taxonomy): Eukaryota > Metazoa > Chordata > Mammalia > Macroscelidea > Macroscelididae > Elephantulus > Elephantulus edwardii. Next base: position 44,569 of record NW_006400081.1, on the reverse strand, counting down.
AAAAAAAAGTAGAGAAAGGGGGAAAAAATTGAAACAGAAGTCAGAGGAGACTCTACAAATTGTACTGGAGTCTTGAGAAGCCAAAACTAAAAGAAAACATGTTAAAGTAAAAGAGCTGAACAGAAGATTTAGAAGAGCAGCTCAGGAGGTGGTGGTGGTGGTTGTTGTTGTTAAGTGCCATCGAGTCGTAGGCAACTCATAGTGACCCTATAAATGAAAGACCTGAACACTTATATGACTTTCATCGTTTCTCCAGGTTCATAGGGTTTTTGGAGTCAAGCTATTTCGGAAGTGGATGCCACTCCTGCTTCCAAGTAATCAAATGGATTGAAAAACCATGGTATATTCATATAGTGGAAAACTACGCAGCACACAGGAGCAAAGGTTTTGTAATTTACTACCTAATTTGGGAGGAACTGGAGAGCATTATCCTGAGTGAACTAATTCAGTCCCACAAAGATAAATACTGTATAAAACCATTATTATAGAATGAGTATGAGGATCCAAGGTGGGGGAGGGGAGGGTGAAAGCAGGTTGATGAGGATGTGCAGGGTGGGATTATGATGGGTCGATGAGGGAAATTGGAAGAATCTGGTGTGGAAAAAAAAGGTATTAAAATTTTGTAAATAAACTGGTATAATAAAAAAACTCAAAAAAAACCCCTCCAAAACTCAACCAATAATAAGAAGCATTGATGGCCTAGTGCACAAGGTTAATGATGCTAAATGTTATCCAGAAAGTCTTTTGATCATTCCACCTTCTGCTTTGCAAGAAAAAGATGCCGTGTCTCCTCCTATAAAGATTTATATCCTCAGAAACTCAACTGAATGAAATGACTCAACAGGATTTAGTTTTTACTAGCAATAATCTCATCATCTCACATACTTTGGGCATGTTGTTAGGAGTGGCTGTTGCTTGGAAAGGTCAACTAAAGAGAGGAAGACATTCAATGAGATAGACTGGCACAATGGGAGTAAGTGTGTCATAGGCAATAAGGATGGCACAGAATAGTGCAGGGCTCAAATCTGTTGTTCATGGGCTTGCTATGAGTCATATTTGACTTGAAGGAGCCTAACAATAACAACAACCACAACAACCACTTAGTCATCAACAATAATGCTGAGTCATGCTTAAGAACACTGATATGTTTGGACCCATTGTGACAGTCACTGTGCCATTCTGTCTTGTTGAAAATCTTCAGATCTGTTGTTCATAAGGTCATTAACAACAGTAATTAATAATAATTGTTATACCTAGTAGTACTGTTATTGCATTTATACAAAGGTTTATTGAATGCATGCTTGTCTGATAGGCTATTTATATTCTTGGCTATCAGGCATTAAGATGTTTAATTAACTTTCTAAACCAATAAAACTTGCAGAAGATAAACTCTAAAGGTTGTGATAAAGATCATATACATAAATCTAGCCAGTATCATCTGGCAGATGTTAAACGTTCAGAAAATGCTGGAAGAATCTTAACCTATAAAATGGTTTATAAGGGAAAATTAAAAATCACTCCAAATTTTATGCAGTGTAGAATTCTAGTAAAATGTCGTGGTAGAGCATCTCTATTGCAGAGTTGCTTAACTTTTGTTCTGATTAAGCACTGTTAAGTTGACTCTGAACAACAGATCTGAACCTTGCCCTTATCTTGCATCATCCTCATGTCTGACATGCTTTTCTTAACTATAAATACAGTACAAGCCTTCCTCAAACACTGTGGCTATAAATAGAAAATTCAATAAATAACCCAGAATCTGTGCTATAATTGCAAACATCAGAGAAAAAAAAACACTAGTTTTGGAGTGGCTCATTTTGTTCAAGCTGTACATCCAGGTTGAATAATATTTTAAATGGAAACAATGTTAGCACTAAACAAAGACCACTTAGAATTTCACATGAGGGAGGTTATGTATTTTCCTACTCAACATATTCTTCCACCATCACTGCTTAATTAATTAGAACAGTGACTTTTAGATTGGACCTATTACTAATCCGTAACATGAAAATTCTATTTGAGAATATTTGTGTTGTTGGAATTCTGTTCTTCAAAAATTCTCCTTCAAGGAAATTTCATACAAATAACATAGTTTCAGTACTTCTAATTTCTTTGTATTCATAATTCATCAATATTTTCTTAATGTAACATATACTCAAGAGGAATATCTTTTTGTGAAGATTATCGAATCTGCCTGAATATCTTACTCTTTTTAAGGAGTTGTGCTGTCAACTCATAGGCAGGCAGTTAGACACTACCAGCTCTACTGTAGAGAGGCAATTTCCTCCTGTGCTACAAACAGCTTCTGAAAACCTGTGGAGGGTCAGCTATGATGTTCTGACTTGACAGCACACAACAGCAATAACAAGTCAGGTCAAATAGCAGCTTTCATAGCCTAGTGGTTAAAGAGTAGTACTTCCAACTGTAAGGCAGGTGGTTCAAATTCACCAGTTGCTCTGTGGGGGAAAAGATGGATAGTGTTGTCTAAGTTACACCCTCTGAAACTTGCTGGAGAGTCACCGTTGAGTAGGTTGAGCTCAAAAGCACATCGCATCAACCAGGTCAATACTTTCAAGGAAATTATGCCTTCTATGTTAAGCTTCTTTATTGATGCCATCATGAAAAGAGAGCTTGAACCGAGTGTTTCTCTGTATTATATAAACTGTAGAAATACTACCTCAAAAATGGAAAGACAGAGACAGAAAATGGAAAAATAATTGAAACCATCAATAAGACCAGTAGCTGGTTTTATTCAAGGTTCAATAAAATTGACAAACCACTGGCAAATCTAACGAAAGAAAATATAAAGGAAGGGGAGACACAGAAAACTCAAGAAATTGTAAAGTTGACATCACAACAGAGTCAGATGAAATTAAATTGATAATATCAGAATATTATGAAAAGCCATACTCTGATAAATTTAAAAACCTAGAGGAAATGGACAAATTTCTTGAAACTCTTGCCCTACCAATATGACAAGGATGGATATACAACATTTAAACAGAAAAGAAAACGAAATAGAACTGGTCATAAAAAGACTTCCCCATAAGAAAAGTCTCAGACCACCTGGCTTCTACCAAACATTCAGAGATGATCTATCCCCAATTCTACTTAAATTATTTCAAAAAATTGAAAAAGAAGGAACACTCCAGAGTCATTCTGTGAAGTAAGCATAACCTTAATACCAAAATCAGGAAAAGATATTATCAAGAAAGAAAACTACAGACCAAATATCTCATGAATATATATGCAAAAATCCTTAACAAAATACTAACCACTAGAAGCCAACACAATGCAAATCCAGACACCAAATTAATTTTTCAAGGAGATTGAAAAAAAAATTGTCAGATTTATTTGGAGAGACAAGAGACCCCTGGATAAGCAAAACACTTCTGAGAAACAAAAATGAGGTGTGAGACATAGCACCCCCGACCTCAAAACCTACTACACAGCAGTAGTAACTAAAACAGCCTGATACTTGTACAATGACAGGTACATAGACCAATGGAATAGAATTGAGAACTCAGAAATAGACCCAGCTATATTTGACAAGGAAATCAAACCTACCAACTATGAACATGACAACTTCAACAGATGGTGTTAGCAAAACTGGACTGCTACCTACAGAAAGCTAAAGTGGAATCCACATCTTACACCATACATAAAATAAACTCACGGTGGATAAGAGAACTGGGAGTAAAGCTCGTCAGAGACAAAGAGGGATCAAGTTTAGAAGTGCTAGTCCAAAGTATAAAGAGACTGCCAAATGCAGCCAGCAATGCACAATTTGAGAGGAAAACATTGATGAATGGGATCTTCTAAAGATTAAATCCATGTGTGCATCAAAAACTTTTTCCAACAGGGTGAAAAGAAAACCTACCAACTGGGAACAAACATTTGGTAATGCCACTGCAGAAAAGAGTCTTATAACGAAAGTCTACAGGATGCTCCTGGACCTCCACAAGAAAAAGATGGATAATCCAATTACAAAATGGGCAAAAAGTATGGAAAAAATTTTCACAGAGGAAGATATTCAAATGGAAAACAGACACATGAAGAAATGCTCCAAATAAATGGCAATAAGAGAGATGCAAATAAAAACCACAATGAGGTACCATCTCACTACAGTAGTACTGGCAAAGTTTAACAGGGCAGCAAGTAAAAAAGTTTGAAGAGGATGTAGTGAGAAAGGAACCCTTACACATTGTTGGTGGGATTGTAACCATTCTGGAGGGCAGTTTGGAGCTTCCTCAAAAAGCTGAACATAGAAATTCCATATGATCCAGCTATTCCACTACTTGGAATAAATTCTGGAAAAATGATAACTGAGGCACATACTGAGACTTGTACACCAATGTTCATAGCAGCATTATTCACCATCGCAAGGACATGGAAACAAGCCCAGATGTCCAACCACAAACAAATATACTGAGAAACTATGATACATTCACACAATGGAATACTGTGTAATATGCAGGATCAATGATTTTGTAAATTTTAACCTAACTTGAGAGTGACTGGAAAGCTTTATACTGAGTGAACTGAGTCCCACAAGGACAAATATTGTATAAAACAATTATTGTAGCATGAATATAAGGATCCGATGGGAGGGCGGGGAGGATGGAAGCAGAGGGATGAGGATGTGCAGGTGGAAGGGGGAATTAATCATGGGGTTGTACAATTTGATGGGTGAAGGGTGAGGGAAATTGAAAGGATCTCTTCTGGAAAACAATGTATTTACATTTTGTAAATAAACAAGTATAATAAAATTTTTTTAAAAATTAAAGATTAAAAAAATCATCATGACAAAGTGGGATTCATAACAGGTATGCAAAGATGATTCAGCAGAAGAAAAACAATCAATGTAATTCATCATATTAACAAAGCAAATGACAATAATCATATGACTTGTACATCAATATTCATAGCAGCATTATCCACCATGACGAGAACAACCCAAATGGAAACAACCCAAATATCCAACCACAACTGAATGGATTGAGAAATTATGGTACATTCACACAGCACACAGGAGCAATGATTTTGTAAATTATTACCTAACTGCGGAGGGGCTGCAGAGCATTACGCTAAGTAGACTAACTCAGTCCTCTAAAGACAAATACTGTAAAAAAAAAAAAAAATATTATTGCAGAATTAGTGTGAGGATCCAAGGTGGGAAGGGTGGGAGCGGGAGCGGAAGGACGAAGAATGTGTATGAGGAACCAGTGGGGAAGGGATGGGAACACATGGGTGAGGATGGGCGTGGGTCGGGGAGGGTGGTTAATCATAGGGTCGCACAAATTGATGGGTTGAGTGGGGTGAGGGGTGAAGGAAATGGGAAAGATTCGGTGGAAAAACAATGTATATGAACGTTGTAAATAAACCAGTATAAAATAAATTAAAAAAAAAAAACCCAACAAACACCCACACCAAAGAACTGGAAGACATCAGGTGAGTAGGTGCTAGGTCTTAGACTTGAGATTCTTTTTTGCTAACACCTTTACAGCGGTGTTTATTCCAATGGTGATCCTGGACAGATCCTCCACATGCCACAAACTCTTAGTTTAGGACCGTTTAAACAGTTCTAGAAAGCAAAGCTGAATGCAGCAGACGGGACTCTGGCTGTTAAGAGTGGGAGATAGACACTGGCCTCTCTTTCCTCCCCCACACAAAGACATCTCTACTTTTTACTTCAAAGAGCCCTTTGCTTTGATTCGAGGACACAGCACCTCTCAGCAGAATCAAGAGGCACCAGGAAATATTGTAGACTACAGTTAGAAGGCCTTGTTTATATCCACAGGCTCCTGAATTCGTGATGTGGCAATGTGCCAGGCCTGCCCACGTTCTTTGCTCCCTAAGTCTGCTTTTCCTTTACACAGATGTTATGGCTCCCGTCATACCTCCACATTCAAGCCTGACACTCCTTCTGTCTTCTCTCAGGAGCTAAGCTTTTCCCCCAGAATGCTTTGCTTCACACTTCTCTAATATTGGTGCAAAAGTCCTGAGAATTTTCTCTGAGGGGCCTCATATTTAGAGGTTGAATGACTAAAGATGGCTAAAGACAAAGGTGTATTTATGAAGCTTGAATCTCTAGCCTAGCAGAATCAGAAAGAACAAAACAGAAGTCATTACCATGAGTTAAATGTCTTTCTTCTATAAATATCTATAATTTGTTCCTATAATTAAACTGACTGAGCTCTGAAAGCTTAGTGGTAAGGAATCTACCAGCAGTTCCACGGGAGAAAAATGGGCAATTTCTCCAGTGTAGTTTTACTGCCTCTGAAAACTCATTGGAAAGTCAGTTATGAGTTGGTTTCAACTCGACAGTACTTAACAAATCTAATCATAGCTGATCTTATAACAGGTTTTCAAAAAGACAGTAAATGGTACGTAACATTTCTCTACGTCAGATGTTATTGATGTGTGCTAGAGAGTCAGAACCGACTCATAACTGACCCTCCAGTGGGTCTTGAGAGCCAATAAATACCACGGAAGGAGATTGCCCACCTGTCTCCCACTGGAGAAGCTGGTGGATCTGAACCATGTGCCTTCAGGTTGGCAGTGCAGCACCTTTTCTCCCTCAGGGCATTGGTGAATTCGAACCAACAGAGGGATGCCACCTTTGGATTAGCAGTGCGACTCTCTACAGACTATGCCACCAGGACCCCTGCCATGTGTTTTAGAAAGTATTTATTCTGCATTAGGTTTAGATTTCTTTCAGCTTGTATACAATAGATAGAAAATTTCTATTTTAGAGCATATTAAGGGAGCTCCCATGGCCTAGTGGCAAAAACTGCACTGCAATCCCAAAGGCAAGCATTTGAGGTCACTAAGTACTCTATTGTCTCTCAATCTATTAGCTATCTCTAAAACTCTCTGAAGGGTCAGCTATTGGTGGGTTCTGACAACAGCATATCCCTATTAAGAGAAGCTATTATCACTCTTCCATTCCGAAGCTAAATTTGTTAGGATTTTGAAGGTATCACTGATGGAAATAGCAAAAAATAAAGCCCCAGGAATAGATGGTATACCAATTGAAGTATTTCAGATAACAGATGTTGCCCTGGATGTGCTCACCAAGTTGTGCCAAGAAATCTGGAGAACAACCACTTGGCCAACTGACTGGAAGAGATCTATATTTGTTCCCATTCCAAAGAAAGGTGACCCAATTGAGTGTGGAAACTACAGAACAATGTCATTGATTTCACATACAAGCAAGATTCTACTGAAGATCATCCAAAAACGATTAGAACAGCACATCAGCAGAGAACTGCCGGAAGTCCAGGCTGGGTTTAGAAGGGGTTGTGGTACTAGGGATATCATTGCTGATGTTAGATGGATCTTGGCTGAAAGCAGGGAATACCAGAAGAATGTCTATCTGTGTTTCATTGATTATGCAAAGGCATTTGCCTGTGTGGATCATAACAAGCTGTGGCTGACTCTGAGAAGAATGGGAATCCCAGAACATTTAATTGTGCTAATACGAAACCTGTACTTGGACCAAGAGGCAGTAGTCAGAACAGAGCAGGGTAACACTGCATGGTTCAAAATAGGGAAGGGAGTACGCCAGGGATGCATCCTGTCTCCATATCTTTTCAACATGTATGCAGAGCAGATTATCCGAGAGGCTGGGCTCTATGAGGAGAATTGTGGCATCAGGATTGGTGGAAGATCTATTAACAATCTCCGTTATGCAGATGACACAACCTTGCTTGCTGAAACTGAGGAGGACCTCATGCACTTGCTGCGAAGGGTCAACGACTGCAGCCTTCAGTACGGACTGAGGCTCAATGTCAAGAAGACAAAGATTCTCACCACTGGACCAATTGGCAACATCAGGATGGATGACGAAGAGATTGAGAGTGTTCACAGCTTCAGTTTGCTCGGCTCCACAGTCAACACTCTTGGTGCCAGCAGTCAGGAAATCAAAAAGCGTATCGCGATGGGAAAGACTGCTGTTAGGGACCTCTCAAAGGTACTCAGGAGCAACAGTGTCTCCCTGGAGACTAAGGTGCACCTGATACAGGTCATGGTATTTGCAATCGCTTGTTATGCATCAGAGAGTTGGACAATGACTAAGGAGGACAGAAGGAGAGTGGATGCTTTTGAGCTGTGGTGCTGGAGAAGGGTACTGAATGTACCATGGACTGCCAGGAAAACAAACAGATTCATCTGGGAGAGGATTAAACCAAGCTGCTCCTTGGAGGCAAGGATTCTGGGGCTTCGTCTGACATACTTTGGACATGTTGCCAGGAGGGAGACATCATGCTTGGGAGGGTGGAGGGACAACGCAGGAGGGGAAGACCCTCTATGAGATGGATTGATTCGGTGACTGGGGTAATCAGGATGGGTGTGTCAGAGGCGGTGCGGTTGGCGCAGGATAGAGTAGGGTTTAGAGCTGTTGTGCATAGGGTCGCTATGAGTCGGAAACGACTCGATGGCACATAACAACAACACTGATACAAAATGTTGTCTGTCTTTGAACTTGTGTTTGAGACACAGAATGAAGGTTAAGTCCACTGCTAAAGGAGATCATGAATATTTCCTCTGGAGAACACACACTTCTTTCTTCTTCTATTCTGCCCTAGCTTCCCTTTCTCCACCCATGTCCTGACCGAGTAAGAACACTCAAAGACGGAAGCTAAGTAAAAGGAATGGAAATGGAATTCTCTGCTTAATATGTTGCTTCCCTTATTTTGCTAGGCAGCCATAATTCTAGCCATGAAAACAAATAGAGCTTTCTACAGGGTTTATCCTTTACTGATTATGCCTTTAAAAGTGATAGGGGTTGCTTTTTACTCTCCTTTTCTACTAACAGCATGTTATAAGGTCTAGTGTCACCCCTGTCTTTCCAGGGGTCCTTTCCTCCTCGTCCCTTTTCTTTCCTTTTCACTTTAACTCTTCTACATGACCCACTTATACTGGATATGCCACTGTCTTATTGTCTTAATAAACCTTTTCTTGAAAATGTTTTACACTTGTTTTGGAAAAGAAAATGTGATTAAGAGTACAATGTGTATGAAACAGTTACAATGTAACTGAGGGATTGTATGGAACACTATATATATATATAAAGTGTTGAGCGTATATAAAATTAAAGAGACTATTAACTTGTTTATTTTCAGCTATAACCTTAAGATAATGTCCTGTCTTATCAAGATAATAATTTTTGCTCTCAGTTTAGTTTATAGATTTCTATTTGTTTTCTTTGCTACAGTGAACATAAATATATTTTTAGTATATCTGCTCTTTTATGATTTCAGTACTTTTTTATTGTTTTACTTAACAGTATTGTATACCATAATCATGTTTCAAGTTTTCTTTTAATAAAATTTCTATCATCTAACTGGGGGGAAAAAAGGAAATACTAGTTTTTTAAAGTTTTCATACTGGCCTCTCCTGGTGGATGTATGCCTTTCCACATGACAAGGAATGTTAACTACATCAAGTGCCATTTCATTTACCCTACACCCATGTGTGATGTAGTTTGTTTCAAATATAAAAATACTCACCAGAAGTTTTACCTGCAGCTAATTGGAAGAAATAAATTCATCATTCTGTAAATGTATTTTTTTCCAGTCTTTTATAACAACCCACTTCATACCTTTACTATTTTAAACCATCCCCTTTTCCTTCTCTTACTTGCAGTGAGACTCGGGGCATTACTTCATAACTATGGACTCAATTCTGAAGATTTACTAGCCAATTAAAGGCACATTCTCAACTAGAAATGATGGTAATAGAAAACAAGCTGAACTAGACTGACGGTCTGATTTCTACACATTATTAATTCAGCAAGTCACATTCACAGAAAAAGGAAAAATAAAATGGTAGTAAGAGAAAGGGAGTGGCCTAGTGGTAAGAAGCTGTACTGCTATTCCCGAGGCACACATTTTGAATCCACCAGCTCCTCTTTGGGGGAAGAATGGACAATCTCCTCTCATGCAATTAACTGCCTCAGAAAACATGCTAGAGAGTCAGCTATGAGTCGGTTTTGGCTCAACAGTAATCAACACAAAGAGTTATAATTTGTAATGATATACCTTGCCCTTTAAGGTCATTTGCATTATTGGTTGGTCTTTTGTGTAACGTATTACAAACCCAATACCTACCACATTTTTCTGGTTGAATAAATTCATCCATTTTCTCTTATATACTTAAAGGGCCCTGATACTGGAAAATGTCTGAAAGCTGTTGTGGTTGCTGGAGCAACACTGGAATGTGGATAGTGCTGGCTCGATCTGCTATTTGCCTGCACTTCTGTAATCGGCCAATGTTTGTCCTTGGCCAAAGTAGACTCACCCTTCTGATAGCAATAAGAACTTGCAGCCCAGACTCAGTAATATCACGCTTTTGCATGAGGTCAAGGAAGAGACGTTTCTTGTAACAGAGTTTGTAGACACTTCACCGTCAAGCCCTGGTTGGCTAAACTAAGATGCATACAGAAAGAACTTTTGACTACTTCTCTCAATGAAAAACAATCAGACAAAACAATGACTGCACAGAGCAGTGTTCATATTCACTTTTAAAAGTCATCAGCTCCTCAGTATCCGAAGGACATATATTCAGTCTCATATTGACTCAGCCTGTAGAGCTGCACCTAGTACCGCTTTAGAGTTTGGAATGGCTTTGATTTACTTCAGACATTTATATTGATTATTGTTGTTGAGTGCCATCAAATTGGTACTGACATATAGCTGACCGTGCAGTGGGTTCTCAGAGGCAGGATCTCGCATGAGAGGAAATTGTTCCTCTTTCTCGTGCATTTTAACTGCATACCTTTGTGTTGGCAGCACAATTCCTTACCACAAAGATTGGGAGGGAAATGCAAAAATTCTTATTAATAGTGGAAAAACTACCCTTTTAACTAGTAATTATGTTAATTGTTACTAGATTAGGTACATTCTTTACAGTCAAGTATCCTTGTGATATGAAAGAAGAGAAAGACTCACCCTGCTCTGGTGGCAAGGAGCTGTACTGCTGACTCAAAGGCTTATGGTTTGAGTGCACCGGCTCCTCTGAAGAGGATGGACAATCTTCTCTGTGGTTTACTGCCTCCGAAAACCCGCTAAAGGGACAGCTATGATCCTTCAGGTCCAACCCCACAAGACATAACAAAAATGTGAAATAAAAATGGTCTCTACAAAATAGAGTAATAAATAGTAGCACTAAATTCTGGAAAAGATGTTTAAAATGTGCTGTACGTCATTCAAATATGCCAATAAGCAAATGCTGGAAGTTTCCATAACTCCTTAATCAACCTAAGCCATGTATCCATCTCTCTTAATGATTACAGGACTGGCTAATCTGATAAGACCCAGATAAATAAACATTCTCCCACTGTGAGGTGCAAAAGCACACCCTTGCTCCTAACTTTACTCTCTTCCCTGCACAGGTATGTCTGGAAATAAATGCCCTGAAAACAAAGTATGACAGCGTGGCGACTTGCATATGAATTATTATGTGTCTGGATTGGATCTGAGCTACCAAGTGTTCATTAGCGAAAATGCTATTTGGACTTCTGAGAATGTATTTCCCGGTTCCTGTACCTGTCGAAATACCATTTTCTTGGGAACTACAGTTTAGACCTCACCTCCTCATTTGAGAAAAAGCCTCTCTCCACCCCAGTGATTTGAAATAATTGAACACATTTGAGGGTCACTCAAAACAAGATCTCTTTATTTCACTGTATCTTCAGTCAGTTCCACTGACTTCCGTAAGGAAAGGTAAACACTACGAAGCAAAGTTAGTTTAATCATAAGATACAAAAAGGGGGAGGGAGTGAGGGGAAACAAAATAACTCCAAATTTGCAAACATACTAAAATCTCTGGAAGAGAGCTTTTTTTTTAACATATAAAACTTATACCTCAAAAGAATAAGGAAATGGACATTCTGCCAAATTGAGGATCAAATACAAGTAATTTAAAACCATGATACTTCCTTGCAAGCACGCATCTTTACTACACAGCTCAAAGTTATGACTGTCTGGTGTTGTGATATATGAACTCTTGGAATTCATTCTGCTTGAATTTGCACAATACACAAACATTTTCAACTCAAAACACAGCATAGAGATAACTCCTGTGCACAGAAAGTAACTGACAATAACATTTTTTTCAAATCCAGCCCCCCTTCTCTCTTTGCTACTTTAATCATAGCAGAGTAATACTTTACTTATTTTGAACATGTGTTTAAAATTTAAACCATCATACCCTGGGTGGTTCCTCTCCTATGGGAAGGCTATTAACCTAATAGGTAGATGATGTTCAAAGACTTCTTTCAAGCCTTCAGGTGGTGTATTGTCCAGTCTTTATTATAATGTGCAAATAACTTGCATGACAACCTAGATGCTGACAGTATTACATAAAGAAATCTAGCCAAGATTGCTAGCCCCTGCTTTTCATTTAAAGAAGATTCAGAAAAGCTCATCAAATTAGGCTTAATAATCTAGGATGATCTAACTGGAGCTTTCAATTCTGCCCCATAAGGTGGGAGCACTGCCAGTCAATTATAGATATCTTGTGGATGCAGCAATCAGAATCCTTGTCAGTGTGAGATAACAGAGTGCATACCTGCAAAGACGTGATGGATCGTTCCTTCTGGGGTCCTTTCTCTGTTCTTTTCGCCTTTCCTTCCTGGTTTAAAGAGGTGCGTGAAGACTGCTATTCAGTGGCACTGCTGGGCTCACCCCTGGCAGTGCCAGCAGATCCCCCAAGAGCCTTGTGCCAGCAGCACAGGGCCTAAGGAGAGAGCCCTCCTCGGAGTTCCCAGGCGGGTCTGCTCAGATGTGGACAGAGCAGCAGACTTCTGAGTCCTCCTGGGCCCTGGTGTGGATATTAGCACAGTCTGGGGTTTCTATTGGCTCCCAACCCCAAACAAACCACCCTTGTCACCACCCCCTTCTGTTTCCCTAGGGGTGCACTGCTCACTGAGCCCACAAACACTGCAGTCACACACACACTCCAGTCGCCTGCTATGTTCTTTCTCTGCTCCTTCCAGTCAGTGGATTTACAACCTTGGTCAGCTCTGGCTTTCCCCCCTCCCCCCCCTCTTAACCAGACTTCTAAGCCAAACCTTCTTGTTTATGCAGAGACGTTCTCCATTCCCACAGCCCACAAACACTCCTCGTTCCCTTCAGATCTTCTCCCTCTCGCTGATGGGTCTGCAATGCCAAGAATGTACAAAGTCTGCGTGTGAGACATCTCCCACATAAACACACACACACATGCAGATATTCACACACATACAAAGCCACTTAGGCGATGCCAGCTCTCATAGACACAAATGCACATACATACACACTCACTCTCATAAGCACAGATGCACACACAAACACAAACCAGAATCTTTTTTGCTTTTTGGACCTGAAACCAGTGAAATTATAAAAGCCAGATTGTACTTAGAAACTGCGGACTAATTTTTTTTTTTTTTACCTTTTCTAAAGAAAGAATTCAACAAGGAGCCTCAGGCTGAATTAAAGAGGAATGCTAAAGTCACCTGTAGATCTGAGCCTCTGGGCAGAATGTGTTGTGTTTGTTGTTGTAGGGCAAGATGCAGAAGTGAGGCTGGTAGCCAATCAGGTAGTGTTGTTTCTGTTTTGTAAGGAGACCCCCATGAACAACAGATGGCAGCCCTGCCTATTTTACCCCATCATCGTCTCTGCTATCCTCTCGAGCACTGTGAGTGAGTCACTGTGTCAATCCTTTCTGAGAGCTTTCCCCTCTTTCCCTCATTCTCCACTTTTCCCAACCCCTCATTCTCCACTTTTCCCAACATGATGTCTTTTTCCAAGAACCGGTCTCTGTAAACCACATGCCCCAAAGTATGTGAGATGAAATTTCATCATCTATGCCTTTAAGGAGCGCTCTGGTTGTACTTCCTCTCAGACAGAGTTGTTTGTTCTTTTGGCAGGAATCTGGGTTTGCTGTGATGCTGAACCTTGTGCCAACGGGGGTTAAATGCCATAATGGCTGTCCATGGTGGACAGTGTTTGATGCACCTCCCACGTTATGACAGGTTTGGAAGCAGGACTGGTTTTCTAAACCACATGCCTCTGAAAACTATGAACTTGGAGAAACAACGATAATTATAGAAAGGCTTAAGGCATTTTGTTCATAGGGTCACTATGAGTCGTGCTTGACTCCATGGCAATAAACAACAATATGGGATATTCAGTACTCTTCACCAACACCACAATTCAAGGGTATAAATTCTTTAATCTTTTTTTATTCATTGACCAACTCTCAGATACATAGGAAGCAACTGAAAATATCATGGTTTGGATCAGGCACACCTTAGTCTTTAATATGATATCAGTGCTCTTTAGCATTTTGAAGAATTCCTTGAAAGGAGAAATAAAGGTTTTTTATTGCAACTTGAAGCTTGAGTTTGTTCTTCAGTTTTAGTAGTTTGAGAAATGCCAAGCACACTCTTTCTTTTTAGTTTTCTAACTCCAGCTCTTGGCACTCTGGTGGCCTAGTGGCAAGAAACTGCGCTGCAATCCTGAAGGCACGCAGTACAAATCCACCAGATGTTTTGATGGAGAAGGAGGGGCAATCTCCTCCTGTGCCTGTCAGATCCAACTGGACAATATACAACAACAGGAAGGAA
>NW_006400081.1:27029-29858 GCF_000299155.1 Elephantulus edwardii | reverse complement strand
GAAGGAAGGAAGGAAGGAAGGAAGGAAGGAAGGAAGGAAGGACTAAAGGACCTCTAATTCCAGCTCTTTGTACATTTCCTCTTAATGCTTTATTTTGTCTTCTCAAGTTGTCTTTTGAAATCTTCTGTTCATCTCTTTTATTTTAGCATTTCTTACCTTTGCTTTGGCTTCTCTACATTCTATTGCAAGTTTCAGAGTATCTTCTGACATCCACTTTGGCCTTATCTTTCTCCCTTGTATTTTTAGTGACCTTTAGCTTTCTTCATGGATGATATCCTTGATGCCATCCCACAACTCATCTGGTCTTAGGTCATTAGTGTTCAGTGCATGAAACAGCAGGGTTACCCAGGATGAACAGGTTTAGTGGAGCTTCCAGACTAAGAAGTAAGACTGGCCATCAACTTTGGAAATCACAGGCTTCAATACCCCTGTGAGTAACAAAGGGGCTTTGTCAGATATAGTTACAGGAAGTAGAGTCACTCAGATTGGCAGGCACTCAAAAAAATGAGGAGAAATCACTGAAAACAACTATTATTATTTGGAATATGGATTGTTAAAAGTATGAAACTAGGAAAATTGGAAGTTGTAAAAAATTAAAGGGAACACAATAAGATTCACCTCCTAGACATAAGGGAATTGAGATGGTCTGGGAGTGGCCACTTTGAATCAGACAATCAAATTGTCTATTAAGCTGGGAATGACAAATTGAAGAGGAGCAGTGTTGCCAATGCTTCATCAAAAAAGAGCATTTCAATATCTATCCTGAATATATGTGAATGATTGGATGCTATTCATACACATTCAAGGAAGACCTGTTGGTATAACTATTATGCAAATTGTTATGTGCCATCGAGTTGCCTGCGATGTATAGTGACCCTATATACAGCAGTTCTGAACCCTACCCTGTCCTGAGCCAGTCTCACTAATTCTGACACACCAAACCCCAATGCCCCAGATACTGTATCAATCCAACCTCATCCAGAGTCTTCCTCTCCTGCTCTGTCCCTCCACCCTTCCAAGCATGATATCCTTCTCCAAGGACTGGTCTCTCCTGGCCATGTTCCCAAAGTAAGGGAGGTAGAGCTTCAAAATCCTAGCCTCCAAGGAGAAATGTTGGTTCACCCTCTCCAAGATAAAACTTTTTGTTTTCTTGGCATCCCATGGTATGTTCAAGACTCTTCTCCAGCACCACAACTCAGAGGCATTGATTTTTCTTCTTTCATCCTTATTCATTGTCCAGCTCTCTGATGCAGATCAAGTAATTGAAAAGACCATGGCCTGGACCATGCAGCTTACTCTAGACTGATATCCATGCTTCTCAGCACTCTGAGAGGTAGTTGATAGCAGATTTTCCCAATACAATTTGTCTTTTTATTTACTGACTGCTGGTGTTAAGAATGCTGATTGTGGAGCTGAGCAAGCTGTAATTGTTAACAACATCAATTTCTTCTCCATCTATCATCAGCTGCCAATTGGTCCAGTGGTGAGAGTTTTAGTCTTCTTGATGTTGAGCTTTAATCTATACTGAAGACCACAGTCCTTGACCTTCTGCAGCAAGCACTTCAGGTCTTCTTCAGTTTCAGCAAGCAAGGTTGTGTCATCTGCATAATGCAGATTGTTGATGAGTCTTCCTCCAATCTTGATGATACATTCCTTTTCATAAAGCCCTGCTTCACAAATGATCAGTTCTGCATAAAGATTGAAAAGGTACGGAGACAGGATGCATCCCTGACACACTAAATCAGGAGATTTTGAACCATGCTGTGTTTCCTTGCCCTGTTCTGAGGACTGCTTCCTGGTCCAAATATAGTTTTCATATAAGCACAATCAAGTGTTCTGTAATTCCCATTTTCCTCTAGGTTAGCCACAAATGCCTTTGCATAGTCAAAGAAACACGAATAGACATTCCTTGGACCCATCTGGCATTGGCATAATGTCTCTAGTGCCACAACTTCCTCTAAACCCAGCTTGCATTTCTGGTACTTCTCTGACAATGACTGTTCCAGTAATTTCAGGATTTTGCTAGCGTGTCATTTTAGTGATATTGTTTGATAGTTTCCACACACTGTTGGGGCACCTTTTTTTGGAATGAGAATAAATATGGATCTCTTCCAGTCAATTGTTGTTGTTATGTGCTGTTGAGTCGCTTGCAAGTCATAGCGACCCTAACCCTGCTCTCTCTTGCCAATCTATTGTCTCTGACACACCTATCCCCATTACCCCAGTGACAAAATCAATCCATGTCATCGAGAAGCTTCCTCTCCTGCGCTGTCCCTAAACCCTCCTAAGCATGACATTTCTCTCCAAGGACTGTCTTCCAGATTTCTTGACAACTTGGTGAGCACATCCAGGGCAGCATCTATTTGTTGAAATACATCAATTGGTATTCCATCAATTCTTGGGACTTTATTTTTTGCCAAGACCTTTTGAGCAGCCTGAACTTCCTCCTTCAACACCATTGTCTCTTGATCATATGTTGTTTTTTGAAATTCTTCTGTGTCAGCCAATTATTTTTGGTGTAATGACTATCTTCTTTTAATAATTCTTGAATCATTCAATATTCTGTCTATATCATCCTTAAATATTGCAACTCACAGCTTCAATTTGTTCTTTAGTTCTTTCAGCTTAAGAAATGCCAGGTGAGTTTGGCCCTTTTGATCTTCCGACTCCAGCTCCTTGCACATTTCATTATAATATATTGCTTTTTCTTCTGAGCTGCCCTTTAAAATCTTCTATTCAGCTCCTTATTTTTTTGTCTTTTTTTAATTTTATTTTTAAAAATATTTTTTATTGGGAAAAACATATTGGGGGTACAAGGAGGTGTGGGTT
>NW_006400081.1:25152-25694 GCF_000299155.1 Elephantulus edwardii | reverse complement strand
CCAATTTTCACACTCCAGTCACTCATTATTAGTAATGCATCTTAGTTACACGTTTGATCAATTTCTGACTGCAACAGCTGGTAGAAAGCATCTATTTCCTCTTCTTTGGTTCTGGGTTTTGGTGCATAAATTTGAATGATAATGGTATTAACAGGTCTTCTTTATATGTATATGTATATGGATATTATTTGTCACAATATTATATTTCAGGATGAATTTAGAAATGGCATTTGTAACTATGAAAGTGACCCCATTTTTCCTCACCTTTTCATCCTGGGCATAGCAGATCGTATAGTAGAATCATCTGATTCCAAACTTAAAAGCCCAATCCATCTCATTTCACTAATACCTAAAATGTCAATATTGATGCATTTTATTTCTTTATTTAAAAATGTCTAGTTTTCCTTCATTCATGCGTCTCGCATTCCACATTCCAATCATTAGTTTCTCAACAGTTCCAGTTCCTCCTTTGTGTTTCCAAATTTGAGGTCTCAGCCTCAGTTGCCATATCTGTTAATCTACTCTAAGTGTGCTCTACTGTA
>NW_006400081.1:24373-24867 GCF_000299155.1 Elephantulus edwardii | reverse complement strand
TTTGTGGAAAGAGTTGGTGGGCATTGCTCCCCCCCGACCTGGCTCGCACGCCCCCCCGCCAGCTCTGAACTTTGGGACTGGCCAAGGTGCTGTGCACGGTGGGAGTGGACTTAAATCGGGACACACCCCTGCAGTTCTGACACACGACCCCCATCTTCCGGTATGGCATTCCATCCCCCCACGAACCGACTCGCACGCCCCCCCTCCCCCAGCTCTGAACTTTGGGACTGGCGAAGGTGCGGTGTGAAGACGCAGTGGACGGTGGGACTGAACTTGAATCGGAACACACCCTTGCAACACTGACCCACGACACCCATCTTCAGGTATAGCATTGCTCCCCCCCCCTCCGACCCGGCTCACACGCCCCACCCCGACCAGCTCTGAACTTTGGGACTGGCCAAGGTGCTGTGCGCAGCCACAGTGGACGGTGGGATTGGATTTGAAAAGGGACACACCCCTGCAGCTCTGGCCCACGACCCTCATCTTCAGGTATC
>NW_006400081.1:21764-23784 GCF_000299155.1 Elephantulus edwardii | reverse complement strand
ACCAAGGTGCTGTGCGCAGTTGCAGTGGACGGTGGGAGTGGACTTGAATCGGGACACACCCCTGCAGCTCTGACCCAAGACCCCCATCTTCAGGTATCACATTGCTCCCCCACCCCAACCTGGCTCGCACGCCCCCCTCCCCCCATGGACTCTGAACTTTGGGACTGGCCAAGGTGCTGTGCGAAGACACAGTGGACGGTGGGAGTGGACTTGAATTGGTACACACCCCTGCAGCTCTGGCCCACAATCCCCATCTTCAGGTATCGCATTGCTCCCCCCCGACCCGGCTCACATGCCCCCCCACCCAGCCAGCTCTGAACTTTGGGACTGGCCAAGGTGTTGTGTGCAGACGCAGTGGACGGTGGGAGTGGACTTGAATCGGGACACACCCCTGAAGGTCTGACCCACGACCACCATCTTCAGGTGTCGCATTGCTTTCCCCAAACCCGGGTCTCACGCCCCCCCGCCAGCTCTGTACTTTGGGACTGGCAAAGGTGCTGTGCCCAGACACAGTGGAGAGTGGGAGTGGACTTGAATCGGGACACACACCTGCCGCTCTGACCCACGACCCCCAGCTTCAGGTAATACATTGCTAACCCCCGACCCGGTTCGCCAGCTCCCCTGCCAGCTGTGAACTTTGGGACTGGCCAAGGTGCTGTGCACAGGCTCAGTGGACAGTGGGAGTGGACTTAAATCGGGACACACCTCTGCAGCTCTGACCCACGACACCCATCTTCAGGTATCGCATTGCTCCCGCCGACCCAACTCAGATGCCCCCAACAGCAGCTCTAATCTTTGGGACTGGTCAAGGTGCTATGTGCAGACGCAGTGGAAGGTGGGGGTGGACTTGAACTGGGACACACAGCTGCAGCTCTGAACCACGATCCCCATTATCAGGTATCGCATTGTGCCTCCCTGACCTGGCTCGCACGCCCCCCCGGCTAGCTGTGAACTTTGGGACTGCCCAAGGTGCTGGGCACAGACACAGTGGACGGTGGGAGTGGACTTGAAACAGGCCACACCCCTCCAGCTCTGACGCATGACCCCCATCTTCAGGTATCGCATTGCTCCCCCTCGAGGCGGCTCGCACACCCCCCTTCCCGGCAAGCTCTGAACTTTCAGTCTGGTGAAGGTGCTGTGCTCAGACGCAGTGGATGGTGGGAGTGGACTTGAATCGGGACACACCCCTGTAACTCTGACCCACAACCCCCTTCTTCAGGTATCGCATTTCTCCCCCCAAACCTTCTCGCACCCCCCCGCCAGCTCTGAACTTTCGGTCTGGCGAAGGTGCTGTGCTCAGACGCAGTGGACGGTGGGAGCGGACTTAAATTGGGACACACCCCTGCAGCTCTGACCCACGACCCCCATCTTCAGGTATCACATTGCTCCCCCCTGACCCGGTTCACAAGCCCCCCTGCCAGCTGTGAACTTTGGGACGGGCCAAGGTGCTGTGCGCAGACACATAGGTCGGTGGGAGTGGACATAAATCGGGACACCCCCCTGCAGCTCTGACCCACGACCTCCATCTTCAGGTGTCACATTGCTCCACCCCAACCCGGCTCGCAAGCCCCCCTGCCAGCTCTGAACTTTGGGATTGGCCGTGGTCCTGTGCGCAGACGCAGTGGACGGTGGGAGTGAACTTGACTCGGGACACACCCCTGCAACTCTGACCCACGACCCCTTTCTTCCGGTATAGCATTGCTCCCCCCAACCCGACTCAGATGCCTCCCACGGCAGCTCTAATCTTTGGGACTGACCAAGGTGCTGTGCACAGACGCAATGGATGGTGGGGGTGGACTTGAATCGGGACACACCCCTGCAGCTCTGACCCACGACCCCCATCTTCAGGTATCACATTGCTCTTCCAAATCCCGTCTCGCACATGCCTCCGCCAGCTCTGAACTTTGGGAAAGGCCAAGGTGCTGTGCGTAGATGCAGTGGACGGTGGGAGTGGACTTGAATCAGGACACAACTCTCCAGCTCTGACGGACGACCCCCATCTTCAGGTATCGCATTGCTC
>NW_006400081.1:20101-21345 GCF_000299155.1 Elephantulus edwardii | reverse complement strand
CAGACGCAGTGGACGGTGGGAGTGGACTTGAATCGGGACACACCGCTGCAGCTCTGACCCACAACCCCAATCTTCAGGTATCGCGTTGCTCCCCCCCAACCCGGCACGCACGCACCCCCACCAGGTCTGCTCTTTGGGACTGGCCACGGTGCTGTGTGCAGACGCAGTGAAACATGGGAGTGGTCTTGAATCAGGACACACCCCTGCAGCTCTGACCCACGACCCCCATCTTCAGGTACCACGTTGCTCCCCCTCGACCCGGCTCACATGCCCACCCCTGCCAGGTGTGAACTTTGGGACTGGCCAAGGTGCTGTGCACAGACGCAGTGGACGGTGGGAGTTTACTTGAATCGGGTCATACCCCTGCAACACTGACCCAGGACCCCCATCTTCAGTTATCGCATTGCTCTCCCCAGACGTGGCTCGCACACCCACCCCCCAGCTCTGAACTTTGGGACTGGCCAAGGCACTGTGCGCAGACCTAGTGGACGGTGGGAATGGACTTGAATCAGGACACACCCCTGCAGCACTGGCCCATGACCCCCTTCTTCAGGTATCGCATTGCTCACCCCCAACCCGGCTGGCACGCCCCCCCCCCAGCTCTGAAGTTTGGGACTGGCCAAGGTGCTCTGCGCATACGCAGTGGACTGTAAAAGTGGACTTGAATTGGGACACACCCCTGCAGCTCTGACCCACGACCCCCATCTTCAGGTATCGCATTGCACACCCCCAACGCGGCTCTCACGCTCCCTCCGCCAGCTCTGAACTTTGGGACTGGCCAAGGTGCTGTGCGCAAACCCAGTGGAAACTGGGAGTGCATTTGAATCGGGACACACCGCGGCAGCTCTGACACACGACCCCAACTTCAGGTATCGCATTGCTCGCCACCGACCTGGCTCGCACGCCCCCCGCCAGCTCTGAACTTTGGGACTGGCCAAGGTGCTGTGCGCAGATGCAGTGGTCTGTGGGAGTGGCCTTGAATAAGGAAACACCCCTGCAGCTCTAAAACATAAGCCCCATCTTCAGGTATTGCATTGCTCCCCCCCAACCCAGTTCTCATGCCCCGCCGCCAGCTCTGAAATTTCAAATGGCCAAGGTGCTCTGTGCAGACGCACTGGACAGTGGGAGTGGACTTGAAACGGGACACACCCCTGCACATCTGACCCACGATCCCCATCTTCTGGTATCGCATTATGCCCCCCCAACCCGGCTCGCACGCTCCCCCACCAGCTCTCAACTTTGGG
>NW_006400081.1:14880-15998 GCF_000299155.1 Elephantulus edwardii | reverse complement strand
AGTGGACTTGAATCGGACACACCCCTGAAGCTCTGACCCATGACCTCCATCTTCAGGGGTCACATTGCTCCCAATTGAGGCAGCTCGCATGCTCCCCCTCCGCCCCGCCCGGCCAGTTCTGAACTTTCGGACTGGCCAAGGTGCTGTGCTCAGACGCAGTGGACGGTGGGATTGGACTTGAATCGAGACACATCCCTGTAGCTCTGACCCACAACCCCCTTCTTCAGGTATCGCATTTCTCCCCCCAAACATTCTCGCACGCCCCCCACCCCCCACTAGCTCTGAACTTTGGGACTGGCCAAGGTGCTATGCACAGACGCAGTGGATGGTGGGAGTGGACTTGAATCGGGACACACCCCTGCAACTCTGACCCACGACCCCCATCTTCAGGTATCACATTGCTCCCCCTAGATGCGGTTCAAACGCCTCCTCCCCCACCCACCGACAGCTGTGAATTTTGGGACTGGCGAAGTTGCTGTGCGCAGACGCAGTGCACGGTGGGAGCGGACTTAAATCGGGTCACACCCCTGCAGATCTGACCCACTACCCTCCATCTTCAGGTATCACATTGCTCCCCCCCGACCCGGTTCGCAAGCCCCCCTGCCAGCTGTGAACTTTGGGACTGGCCAAGGTGCTGTGCGCAGGCTCAGTGAACGGTGGGAGTGAACTTAAATCGGGACGCACCCCTGCAGCTCTGACCCAGGACCTCCATCTTCAGGTGTCACATTGCTCCACCCCAACCCGGCTCGCAAGGCCCCCTGCCAGCTCTGAACTTTGGGACTGGCCGTGGTCCTGTGCGCAGACGCAGTGGACGGTGGGATTGGACTAGACTCGGGACACACCCCTGCAGCTTTGACACATGACCCCCATCTTCAGATATTTCATTGCTCCCCCCGACGAAGCTCAAACGCCCCCCCCGCCAGCTCTGAAATTTGGGACTGGACAAGGTGCTGTGCGCAGGTGCAGTGGACGGTGGGAGTGAACTTGAATTGGGAAACACCCCTGCAGCTCTGACCCACGACCCCCATCTTCAGGTATCACATTGCTACCCCCCGAACCGGTTCACCAGCCCCCCTGCCACCTATGAACTTTCGGACTGGCCAAGGTGCTGTGCACAG
>NW_006400081.1:11577-12095 GCF_000299155.1 Elephantulus edwardii | reverse complement strand
GGGACACACCCCTGCAGCTCTGACCCACGACCCCCATCTTTAGGGATTGCATTGATCCCCACGGACCTGGCTCGCATGCCCCCCCCCGCCAGCTCTGAACTTTGGACTGGCCAAGGTGCTGTGTGCAGATGTAGTGGACGGTGAGAGTGCACTTGAATCGGGAAACACCCCTGCAACTCTGACCCAGGGTCCCTCATCTTCAGGTATCGCATTGCTCCCCACCGACCTGGCTCGCACGCCCCCCACCAGCTCTGAACTTTGGGACTGTCCAAGGTGTTGTGCGCAGACGCAGTGGACGGTGGGAGTGGACTTGAATCGGGACACACACCTGCACTGCTGACCCACGACCCCCACCTTCAGGTATCGCACTACTCCCCCCCAACTCGGCTTGCACGCCCCCCCCGCCAGCTCTGAATTTTGGGACTGGCCAAGGTGCTGTGCACAGACGTAGTTGACAGTGGGAGTGGACTTGAATCAGGGCACACCCCTGCAGCTCTGACCCACGACCCCCATCTTCA
>NW_006400081.1:8852-10863 GCF_000299155.1 Elephantulus edwardii | reverse complement strand
GAATGGCCAAGGTGCTCTGTGCAGACGCAGTGGACAGTGGGAGTGGACTTGAATCGGGACACACCCCTGCACCTCTGACACACGATCCCCATCTTCAGGTATCGCATTGCTACCCCGCAACTCAGCTCGCACGTCCCACTGCAAGCTCTGAACTTTGAGACTGGCCAAGGTGGTGTGTGCAGACGCAGTGTACATTGGGAGTGGAATTGAATCGGGACACACCCCTGAAGCTCTGACCCACGACCCCATCTTCAGGTACCACATTTCTCCCCCCGACCTGGCTCGCCTGCCTCCACGCCAGCTCTGAACGTTGGGACTGGCCAAGGTGCTGTGCGCAGATGCAGTGGATGGTGGGACCGGACTTGATTCGGGACACACCCCTGTAGCTCTGACCCACGACCCCCTTCTTCAGGTATCGCATTGCTCCGCCCCGACCCGACTCACATGCCCCCCCCCGGAAGCTGTAAACTTTAGGACTGGCCAAGGTGCTGTGCACAGACGCAGTGGACGGTGGGAGTGTACATGAAACGGGACACACACCTGCAGCTCTGACCCACGACCCCCGTCTTCAGGTATCACATTTCTCATCCCCAACCCGGCTCCCACGCCCCCCCACCAGCCCTCAACTTTGGGGCTGGCAAAGGTGCTGTGTGCATACCCCGTGGACGGTGGGAGTGCACTTGATTAGGGACACACCCCTGTAGCTCTGACCCATGACCCCCTTCTTCAGGTATCGCATTGCTCCTCCCCAACTCGGCTGGCAAGCCCCCTAATGAGCTCTGAACTTTGTGACTGGCCAAGGTGCTGTGTGTAGACGCAGTGGACGGTGGGAGTGGACTTGAATCGGGACACACCCCTGCAGCTCTGACCCGTGACCCCCGTCTTCAGTTATCTCATTTCTCATCCCCAACCGGGCTCGCATGCCACCCCGCCCAGCTCTGAACTTTGGGACTGGCCAAGGTGCTGTGTACAGACGCAGTGGACAGTGGGAGTGGACTTGAATTGGGACACACCCCTGCAGCTCTGACCCACGACCCCCATCTTCAGGTATCGCATTGCTATCCCCCCGACCCGGCTCCCACGCCCCCTCGCCATGTCTGAACTTTGAGACTGGCCAAGGTGCTGTGCGGAGACGCAGTGGGCGGTGGGAGTGGAGTTCAATCAGGACACACCCCTGCAGATCTGACACACGACCCCAAACTTCAAGTATCGCATTGCTCCCCCCCCAACTCGGCTGGCAAGCCCCCCAACAAGCTCTGAACTTTGGGACTGGCCAAGGTGCTGTGTATAGACGCAGTGGACGGTGGGAGTGGACTTGAATCGAGACACACCCCTCCAGCTATGACCCACGACCCCCATTTTCAGGTATAGCATGGCTCCCCCCGGATCAGGCTTGCACGCCCCCCCCCCCGCCAGCTCTGAACTTTGGGACTGTCCAAAGTGCTGTGCAGAGATGCTGTGGACGGTGGGAATGGACTTGAATCGGGACACACCCCTGCAGCTCTGACCCACGACCCCCATCTTCAGGTAGGGCATTGCACCCCCACCCCAACCCAGCTGGCACGCTCCCCCTGCCATCTCTGAACTTTGGCACTGACCAAGGTCCTGTGCACAGATGCAGTGGTCGGTGGGAGCAGACTTGAATCGGGACACACCCCTGCAGCTCTGACACACAATCCACATCTTCAGGTATCACATTGCTCAACCCGGCACGCACCCTCCCCCCACCAGCTCTGAACTTTGGGACTGGCCCAGGTGCTGTGTGAAGATGAAGTGGTCAGTGGGAGTGGACTTGAATCGGGATACACCCCTGCAGCTCTGACCCACGACACCCATCGTGAGGTATCGCACTGCTCCCACCAGAACCAGCTCACATGCCCCCGCCCCCAGCTCTGAACGTTGGGACTGACCAAGGTGCTTTGCGCAGACACAGTGGTCGGTGGGAGTGGACTTGAATCGGGACACACCCCTGCAGATCTGACACACGACCCCAAACTTCAAGTATCACATT
>NW_006400081.1:6847-7475 GCF_000299155.1 Elephantulus edwardii | reverse complement strand
AACCCCCATCTTCAGGTATCACATTGCTCCCCCTCGAGGCGGCTCGCACGCCCTCCCCCCCCACCCCAGCCAGCTCTGAACTTTGGGACTGGCCAAGGTGCTGTGCGCAGACGCAGTGGACGGTGGGTGTGGACTTGAATCGGAACACACCCCTGCAGCTCTGACCCACGACCCCCATCTTCAGGTATCGCATTGCTCCACTCCGACTTGGCTTGCACTACCCACTGGCAGCTCTGAACTCTGGGACTGGCCAAGGTGCTGTGCCCAGATGCAGTGTACATTGGGGGTGGACTTGAATCGGGACACAGCCCTGTAGCACTGACCCACAACCCCCATCTTCAGGTATCGAATTGCTACCCGAGGCCCGGCTCGCATGCCCTCCTGCCAGCTCTGAAATTTGGGACTGGCCTAGGTGCTGTGTGCAGACGCAGAATATGGTGTCAGTGGATTTGGATCGGGACACACCACTGCACTCTGACCCACGACCCCCATCTTCAGGTATCGCATTGCTCCCCCCTCAATCCGGCCCACAGGCCCCCTCCCCGCTAGCTCTGAACTTTGAGACTGGCCAAGGTGTTGTGTGCTGACGCAGTGGACCCTGGGAGCGGACTTGAATCGTGACACACCC
>NW_006400081.1:4339-6668 GCF_000299155.1 Elephantulus edwardii | reverse complement strand
GACGCGGCTCGCACGCCCCCCCCTCCAACAAAAGCTGTGAACTTTGGGACTGGTGAAGGTGCTGTGCGCAGACGCAGTGCACGGTGGGAGCGGACTTAATTCGGGACACACCCCTGCAAGTCTGACCCACTACCCCCATCTTCAGGTATAGCATTGCTACCCCGCAACCCGGCTCACACGTCCCCCCGCAAGCTCTGAAATTTGAGACTGGCCAAGGTGCTGTGCGCCGACGCAGTGTACGGTGGGAGTGGACTTGAATTGGGACACGACCCTGAAGCTCTGACCCACAACCCCGTCTTCAGGTACCACATTTCTACCCCCCGACATGGCTCGCGCGCCCCCCACCAGCTCTGAACTTTTTGACTGGCCAAGGTGCGATGTGCAGATGCAGTGGATGGTGGGAGTGGACATGAATCGGGACACACCCCTGCTGCTCTAACCCACAACCCCCATTTTCAGGTATCGCATTGCTCCTCCCTGACCCGGCTCGCATGCCCCTCCGCCAGCTCTGAACTTTGGGACCTGCCAAGGTGTTCTGCGCTGACGTAGTGGACCGTGGGAGTGGTCTTGAATCAGGACACACCCCTGCAGCTCTGACCCACGACCCCCATCTTCAGGTGTCACATTGCTCCCCCTTGAGGTGGCTCGCACGCACCCCCCCCACCCCCCGGCCAGCTCTGAACTTTCGGACCGGCCAAGGTGCTGTGCTCAGATGCAGTGGATGGTGGGATTGGACTTGAATCGAGACACACCACTGTAGCTTTGACCCACAACCCCCTTCTTCAGGTATCGCATTTCTCCCCCCAAACCTTCTCGCATGCCCCCCGCCCCCGCCACCTCTGAACTTTGGGACTGGCCAAGGTGCTATGCACAGACGCAGTGGACGGTGGGAGTGGACTTGAATCGGGGCACACCCTGCAGCTCTGACCCATGACCCCCATCTTCAGGTATCAAATTGCTTCCCCCCAACCCGGCTCACACGCCCCACCGCCAGCTCTGAAATTTGGACTGCCCAAGGTGCTCTGCGCAGACGCAGTGTACGGTGGGAGAGGCCTTGAATTGGGACACACCCCTGCACCTCTGACACACGATCCCCATCTTCAGGTATCACATTGCTCACCGGCAACCCGGCACGCGCGCTCCCCCCGCCAGCTCTGAACTTTGGGACTTGCCAAGGTGTTTTGCGCAGACAGAGTGGATTGTGGGATTGGACTTGAATCGGGACACACCCCTGCAGCTCTGACCCACGACTCCCATCTTCAGGTATCGCATTGCTCTCACACTGCAACCCAGTTCGCTTGCCCCCCACCCCCACCCCCCCACCGCCTCTGAACTTTGGGACTGGCCAGGATGCTGTGCGAAGATGCAGAGGTCGGTGGGAGTGGACTTGAATTGGGATACACCCCTGCAGCTCTGACACACGACCCCCATCGCAAGGTATTGCACTGCTCCCACCAGAACCGGCTCGCACACCCCCCCACCCCCGCCAGCTCTGAACTTTGGGACTGACCAAGGTGCTGTGCGCAGACACCGTGGATGGTGGGAGTGGACTTGAATCAGGAGACACCCCTGCAGCTCTGACCCACGACCCACTTCTTCAGGTATCACATTGCTCTCCCTCGACCTGGCTCACACGCCCACCCAGCCAGGTCTGAACTTTGGGACTGGCCAAGGTGCTGTGTTCAGACGCAGTTTATGGTGGGAGTGGACTTGAACCGGGACACACCACTGCAGCTCTGACCCACAACCCCTATCTTCAGGTATCGCATTGCTCCCCCCCAACCCGACACGCACGCACCCCCGCCAGCTCTGAAATTTGGACTGGCCTAGGTGCTCTGTGCAGACGCAGTGGATGGTGGGAGTGGATTGAATTGGGACACACCCCTGCACCTCTGACCCACGATCCCCATCTTCAGGTATCGCCTTGCTCCCCCTGAACCCGACACGCACGCACCCCCGCAAGCTCTGAACTTTGAGACTGGCCAAGGTGCTGTGCGCAGATGCAGTATACGGTGGGAGTGGACTTGAATCGGGACACACCCCAGAAGCTCTGACCCACGACCCCATCTTAAGGTACCACATTTCTCCCCCCCGACATGGCTCACCCGCCCCCCCCCCAACTCTCAAATTTGGGGCTGGCGAAGGTGCTGTGCGCAGATGCAGTGGTCGGTGGGAGTGGACTTGAATCGGGACAAACCCTTGCAGCTCTGACCCATGAACCACATCTTCAGGTATCACATTGTTCCACCCCCGTCCCGGCTCGCACGCTCCCCCCACCCCGCTAGCGCTGAACTTTGGGACTGGCCAAGGTGCTGTGCACAGACGTAGT
>NW_006400081.1:2541-3764 GCF_000299155.1 Elephantulus edwardii | reverse complement strand
CGACCCTGACCCCCATCATCAGGTAACGCACTGCTCTCCCGAGATGCGGCTCGCACGCCCACCCGACAGCTCTAAAATTTCGGTCTGGACAAGGTGCTGTGTGGAGACCCAGTGGCCAGTGGGATTGGACTTGAATCGGGACACACCCCTACAGTCTGATTCACGAACCCCATCTTCAGGTATTGCATTGCTCCTCCCTGACCCAGCGCGCACGCCCACCCGGCAGCTCTGAACTTTGGGACTGGCCAAGGTGCTGTGCGCTGACGCAGTGGACTGTGGGAGTGGAATTGAATCGGGACACACCCCTGCAGCTCTGACCCATAACCCCCATGTTCAGGTGTCACATTGCGCTCCCTCGAGGCAGCTCGCACGCCCCCACCCCCGGCCAGCTCTGAACTTTGGGACTGCCCAAGGTGCTGTGCGCAGACGCAGTGGACGGTGGGTGTGGACTTGAATCAGGACACACCCCTGCAGCCCTGACCCATGACCCCGATATTCAGGCATCGCATTGCTCCCTGCCATCCAGGCACGCACGCTCCACGCCAGCTCTGAACTTTGGGACTGGCCGAGGTGTTGTGCACAGACGCAGTGGATGGTGGGAGTGGACTTGAATCGGGACACACCCCTGCAGCTCTGACCCACAACCCCCATCTTCAGGTATCGCATTGCTCCACTCCGACCCGGCTTGCACTACCTGCTGGCAACTCTGAACTGTGGGACTGGCCAAGGTGCTGTGCCCAGATGCAGTGTACATTGGTGGTGGACTTGAATCGGGACACAGCCCTGCAGCACTGACCCACAACCCCCATCTTCAGGTATCGAATTGCTACCCGAGGCCTGGCTCGCACGCCCTCCTGCCAGCTCTGAAATTTGGGACTGGCCTAGGTGCTGTGTGCAGACGCAGAATATGGTGGCAGTGGATTTGGATCGGGACACACCACTGCACTCTGACCCACGACCCCCATCTTCAGGTATCGCATTGCTCCCCCCCCAATCCGGCCCGCAAGCCCCCTCCCCGCTAGCTCTGAACTTTGGGACTGGCCAAGGTGTTGTGCGCTGACGCAGTGGACCGTGACAGCAGACTTGAATCATGACACACCCATGTAGCTGTGACCCACAACCCCGTTCTTCAGGTATCGCATTGCTCCCCCCAAACCTCGCACGCCCCGCCCCACCAGCTCTGAATTTGGGGACTGGCCAAGGTGCTGTGCACAGATGCAGTG
>NW_006400081.1:0-1243 GCF_000299155.1 Elephantulus edwardii | reverse complement strand
GCAGACGCAGTGGACGGTGTGATTGCACTTGATTCGGGACACACACCTGCAGGTCGGACCCACGACGCCCATCTTTAGGTATCGCATTGCTCCTCACCGAACCGGGTCGCAAGCCCCCTGCCAGTTCTGAACTTTAAGACTGGCCTAGTTTTTCTGCACAGACACAGTGGACGGTGGCAGGGAACATGAATCAAGACACACCCCTGCAGCTCTGACCCACGACCCCCAAATTCAGGTATCGCATTGCTCCCCCCAACCCAGCTCGCTCGCCCCCCTACTAGCTCTGAACATTGGGACAGTCCAAGGCGCTGTGCGCAGACGTAGTGGACGACCCACATCTTCAGGAATCGCATTGCTCCACCCCAACAAGGCTCACAGCCCCCATGCCAGCTCTGAACTTTGGGACTGGCGAAGATGCTGTGCACAGACGCAATGGACGGTGGGAGTGGACTTAAATCAGGACACACATCTCCAGCTCTGACCCACGACCCCCATCTTCAGATATCGCATTTCTCCCCCCTGACCCGGCTCGCAAGCTCCCCTGCTAGCTCTGAATTTTGGGACTGGCCAAGGTGCTGTACACAGACGCACGTGACGGTGCGAGTGCACTTGAATCGGGATACATTAATGCATCTCTAACCCACGAACCCCAACCTCAGGTATCTCATTGCTCCCCCCCCCCGACTCGGCTAGCATGGCACCCCCCGCTAGCTCTGAACTTTGGGACTGGCCAAGGTATTGTGCGCAGACGCAGTTCACGGTGGGAGTGGACTTGAATCGAGACACACCCGTGCAGCTCTGACCCACAACCCCAATCTTCAGGTATCGCAATGCTCCCCCCCCCAACCCGGCTCGCATGCCGCCCAGCCAGCTCTGAATTTTGGGACTGGCCAAGGTGCTGTGTGCAGACGCAGTGGACGGTGGGAGTGGACTTGAATCTGGACACACCCCTGCAGCTCTGACCCATGACCGCCATCTTCACGTATCGCACTACTCCCCCCCTACCCCGCTCAAACGTCCCCCCCCCAGCAAATCTGAATTTTGGGACTGGCCAAGTGCTGTGCACAGACGCAGTGGAAGGTGCGAATGGACTTGAATCAGGCCCCCCCCTCCAGATATGACCTAAGACCCTCATCTTCAGATATCGCATTGCTCCCCCCAGACATGGCTCGCACGCTAGCCCCCCAGGTCTGAACTTTGGGACTGGCCAAGGTGCTGTGCACAGACGCAGTTGACGGTGGGA
>NW_006400080.1:2472068-2472600 GCF_000299155.1 Elephantulus edwardii | reverse complement strand
CAGAAACAGAACCACAACATTCTCCACAGGCTTGATAATCATGCCATTCAGTTTTAGAAAAAAAAAAATAGGTGATTTCTCTATTCACCTCTTGTTCTTTAACTTCTTTTCAAAAACTTCATTAAGGAACTGTAAGGCTTTACAGATGACACAAACTGGACTTCTATTTTTTCTGTTGTTTATGTTTCTTAGTTTTTTAGTCTGCTTATTTAGAATTTTTTCTTTGACTCTATTGCTAAAGGAAGCACTGGTGGCCTTATGGGTAAGGAAAGGCAGGCAGTTTCCCCCTTTGTCATTTCTAGTCTCTGCTAACCCACTGGAGGGGAATCTACGAGTTGATTCTGACTTGATGGCTCATAACAACAGTATTTCTAAATTTTCTTTAGGAGTTTTGAATTTTATTATTTAAAAAATCAATTTTATATAAACCGTGTTATCATTATATATTCATAAAGATTAAAATGAGATTGAGATTGTTCACAGCTTCAGTTTGCTCGGCTCCACAGTCAACACTCTTGGCACCAGCAGCCAG
>NW_006400080.1:2468103-2468613 GCF_000299155.1 Elephantulus edwardii | reverse complement strand
GATGGAATTTAATCCCCCTAAACAAGAACATGTGCTGGCGTTGAAAGTGATGCATTTGATGAAGCCTACTTGATTTACCTATATTACAGTAACGTAGTGAAGAAAAAGATTTACCTGGAGATCTCTTTAGCCAACTCATGAAAGATGATCCCTCAACTGTAAATGGTGCAGAAATTTTAATGCTGAGAAAAATGTTGACTTTACCACAGAATTTTCGGAATACGTTTTTGAGTGAGACTTTTTCCAGTTATATCAGCCTTCATAATGATAGCAGCCAAGTTGTAACAGATATATTGGTAGAAGTTCTTAGCCTTTAAATCTTTAAGCCTCGAATGCTGCTGTTGCTGAACGTAAACCTGATTTTTGTACTGATGACGTCACGTCATATGCCATGAAGTAACGGAAATTGGAACATACCTATTGGTGTGTGCTGTCAGTTATACAACTCAGAATGGAGAAAAGATGTATGTTAGAAAATTCATCAAGTTTCAGGGTCTCAAACCACTGGAT
>NW_006400080.1:2455291-2467162 GCF_000299155.1 Elephantulus edwardii | reverse complement strand
GCACATAACAACAACAACAATAACAGCAGAATTAAATTCTGTCAGCCAGGTTGGAGAAAGCATATCTACATTTGGGTCAAGAGTTTATTTGCAACCAATGGATACATGCCAGTACTTATACTGCCTAAAGCCAAGAAAGAGATTGCCGACAAAGCAGGTATCATTACAGGACTTACAGTTATTGGAAAACTGGATATAGTATGGAAAACAAGTCTAGGTGAAAGAGGAAGGTTACAGACCAGCCAACTTCAAAGAATGGCTTCAGGTTATTGGTGATAGGTTGCCTTTGGAGGCAATCTCAGATACTGTGAACCTAGAGGAACCTTTTAATATAACCTGGAAAATAACAAACTGCAGTGAAAGAACCATGGATCTAGTTTTGGAAATGTGCAATACCAATTCTATACAATGGTGTGGCATCTCAGGAACTATGTCCAAGTTCCTCTCTCTGCTTTGCCCTTAGACTGCTGTCTTCAGTACAAGGACTGCAAAGCATGTCCAGCTTAAGCCTCACAGATACCTACTTAAAGAGAACATATGAATATGAAGACATCGCACAAGACTGTGTAGTATCATCAGCTATTAAGATGGAAAACTGAAGAAAATTTCCCAAGTGATGCTTTTCTTTCATTTCACAGAACCATTTTCTGTACTATGTCAGCTTTGTAAAATGATTAGCTTAACATAAACGGAATGTATTTAGATGTCTTTACTGTATAATTGAGATGTTTATATATAAATAATACTTGTTTTTAAAACAAAAAATAAAAAAAATAATATTTCTTTTTTTTTCTTTAGTGCTGCATAGCAGTCCACTGTGGGAATATGTTTTTCTTTCTGTTCATTAGTTGATGGCATTAGGGTTATTTCCAAAGTCTTGCTGTTGTGAATTATGACACAAGGAACATAGGTGTACATGTCTCTGTGTTGGTTTTTTTCTTTAGTTCCTTGAAGTATGTTCCCAGAAGTAGAATGAATGAGTCATATGAGTTTTCTATGTTTAATCTCTTTTTTTTGTACTTGTTTATTTACAAAGTTAGAATACATTGTTTTCACACAAGATGTTTCCCCTTTCCTTCACCACCACCACCACCCATCAAATTGTGTGACCCTATGATTAACATGTCCCCCCCCCCACCTCCCATCCTCACCTCTTTGCTTCCGGTCCCTGTTCCTCAACTTGTATTCTCATACACATTCTACAATAATGTTCTTTTACAGTATTTGTCCTTTTGGGACTGAGTTAGTTTACTCAGCAAAATGCTCTCTAGTCCCTCCCTAGTTAGAAAGTAATTTACAAAATCATTGCTCCTGTATCCTGTGTAGTGTTCCATTGTGTAAATGTACAAAAATTTTCAATCCATTCAAGTTTGGTTGGCTATGTGAACTATTTCCATAGTCTTGAGATGGCAAACAATGGTGCTATGAGCATTGCTGTACAAGTCTCCGTTTGTCCTCAGTTCTTATTTTCTCAGGGTAGATTATAAGCAGTAGAATAGCTGTGTCATATGGGATTTCTATGTTCATCTTTTTGATGAAGCGCCAAACTGCCTTTCAGAGTGGTTATACGTGGTAAACTTTGCCACTGCTACTGGGATAACATGGTATCTCATCGTAGTTTATTTGCATCTCTCGTATTGCCAGTGATTTCCAGCATTTCTTCATGTGTGTGTTGGCCATTCAGATGTCCTCCTCTGTGAAAATTCTTTCCATGTCTTTTGTCCATTCTCTGGTTGGATTATCAGTCTTTGTGATGCATTCATGTTAATTTGAACTTGTGCCAAAGTGTGTGCATGGAACAAAGATTCTGGATAAGTCCCTATTGCCTACCATCCCACTCTTCACCATCTTATCAATCCTAATGCCTTGATGAGCATGACAGTTGCATACCTTTTAATTTGTTCCTCATAAGATTATCTTGTGCTGGGTTCTGCACGTTGATAGTGAATTGTGTTCAAATGATTGAGACTTACCATTGGTTCATTATTCAGAATTTGGCATTATTTTGTGCACCGAGAACATAAGCAAGACAAGGTAATTCCCACGTACAACATTGTTCAGGAGTATTGTTGTTAGCTACAAAGATTAAACTCTAACTCGTTCAAACCCTATGAATGTTATTGTTATGTGCCGTCAAGTCATGGGCGACTCATAGCGACCCTATGTACAACAGCCCTAAACCCTGCTCTATTGTGTGCCAATCGGACTGCCTCTGACACACCCATCCCAATTACCCCAGTCACTGAATCAATCTACCTCATAGATTGTCTTCCCCTCCTGTGCTGTCTCTCCACCCTCCGAAGCATGATGTCTTTCTCCAAGGACCTGTCCCTCCTTACATACAACATGTCCAAAGTATGTCAGAAGAAGCCCTAGAATTCTTGCCTCCAAGGAGTAGCCTGGTTTAACCCTCTCCAGGATGAATCTGTTTGTTTTCTTGGCAGTCCATGGTACATTCAATACTCTTCTCCAGCACCACAGCTCAAAGACATCAATTCTTCTATCCTCTCTAGTCACTGTTCAACTCTCTGATGCATAACAAGTGATTGCAAAGACCATGGCCTGTATCAGGTGCACCTTAGTTTCCAGAGAGACACCGTTGATCTTGAGTACATTAGAGAGGTCCCTAACAGCAGACTTTCCCATCACAATACGCTTTTTTATTTCCTGGCTGTTGGTGCCAAGAGTGTTGACCTTGGAGCTGGTCAACGACTTGATGGCACATAGCAACAACAACAACAGCTTTATTGTATCACTTCTTTTTCCCTGTTCTCTCAGCCACCCTCTCAGCATGCTTCAAAATCTCACAAATGTCCTGAATCTACATGCTTACCTTTCCCCCTTCATCCAATTGTATCTTACTGTTTGCCAACAAGGAGGAGTCCCAGTATTTCTGTTCACACCTCCACAATTCACAGATTTGGATAGCCAATTATTTCATTTGTTGCTGTTGTTTTTTTTATGTGCAATCAAGTCACTTTCGTCTCACAGTGACCCTATGTACAAGAGGCCTAACCTCCTCTCTATCCAGTGCCAACCTTATTGTCCCTGACATGCATACTACCTACATTATTACTCCAGTGACTGAATCAATCCATGTTTCTAGGGTCTTCCTCGCTTGTGCTGTCTTTCCACCCTCCCAAGCATGACATCCCTCTCCACAGACTGGTCCCTTCTTGCACCACGTCCAAATTATGTCAGCTTCAGAATCCTTACCTCCAAGGAGCAGCCTTGTCTCACCCTCTCTAGGACAAACCTAGATAATCTTCATCAATCTTTATATTATAATCCCTTTTAAATAATCTTCGGCAAGATTTTAATTGTGTAATAATAATTATCTATACTTTCTAAATTCTATTGGATCACTTTTTTTCCCCCCCTAATCGAAATAAATCTCTTACAGTACGTGGGTCAGGTAGCTGCTTTCCAAATTTCTTGATATAGTTTAGTGAGTACATCCAGGACTAAATCTCTCTCCTAAAAGACCTCAATTGGTATTCCACCCTTTCCTCCAGCTGTTATCTTTTGCCTATGTCTTCAGTGCAGCTTGAACTTTTTTATTTTTACCATTGGTTCTTATTCACACGCTGATTCCTGAAAGGGCTCAATATGACCTTTTCTTAATTTTAGAAAATCTTATTTTTATGTTTATTTAGAACATTTTTTGTCATGATCAAATATACTGATAATTTTGAGTTAAAGTTCTTTGTAAGTGTTCATGTTACGGAAGCCATAGTGAAGCTGATTGTATTCTAAATAACATTATATGAAATGCAGATGATTCCAGCACTGGGAGAAATAATCACATGAATTTCTGTTGTAATATGAAACACATAGCAATGGACACATTTAATTCTTCAAATATTTCTTTGAGTATCTATCATGCATTAATTATTCTGTCAGGAAATTAGAAACATGAAACATCTATAGTTTCATCCTTTAATTGCTCTCAGCCATTTAATCAATGAGAACAATGTGATACAAAAATTCCATAATTCATATGTTGTTGTTGTTGTTGTGTATCATATTGTTTGAACCAACCCATAGCTGACTGTCTGGTTGGTTTTCAGAAACCGTCAACAGCAGAGGAGGAGACTGTCTATCCTGAGATGATTAATATGTGATGCAGAATTCTAAGACACAGTGAAGGGAAACTGAAAGTGCAATTTCTAAATGATATTAAGAAATGTTACAAGCCTTTTAGTGGTCCTAAGGAGTGACCAGTGAGCTCTGGTAGCCTAGTTGTAAGAAGTTGCCCTGCAATTCCGAGAGCATGCCGTTCAAATCAACCAACTGCTCCACAAAACAATGACAAGCAGTCTCCTCCCAGGTGATTGACTCCCTCTGAAAACCAGCTGGAGGAAGAGAAACTTTAGATAGGCCCCAACTCAACAGTACACAACAACAACAATGTAGAGTAGGCAGCTGTGATGGTGAGTAGGGTTGGGATTTTTTCTGTTTTATTTTATAGTAGTTTATTTACAAAATGTGTATACAATGTTTTTTAGGACAGATTCTTTAAGTTTCTCTCATACTCCCATCCATCAAATTATTCAACGCCATGATTAATCTACCCTCCCCCTGCATATCCCCATCCCTCTTCTTCCACCCTCCCCCTCCCCTCTTGGATCCTTATACTCATTCGACAATAAAGGCTTTATATAATATGTATCCTTTTGCAAGTAAGTTAGTTCACTCAGCATAATGCTCTCCTGTCCCTCCCAAGTTAGGTAATCATTTACAGAATCATTGCTTCTGCATGCTGCATTGTATTCCATTGTGTGAATGTACCATAATTTCTCAATCCAACTGTTTGTATTTGGACATTTGGGTTGTTTCCGTACTCTTGTGATGGTGAATAATGCTGCTGTGAACATTGTTGTACACATCTCCATTTGTGCCTCAGTTCTCATTTTCTCAGGGTATGTTCCAAGTAGTGGAATAGCTGAATCATATGGAATCTCAGTGTTCAGCTTTATGAGGAAGCACCAAACTGCCTTCCAGAAGGGTTGCACCACTTTAGAATCCCACCAACAAGGTATAAGATTTCCTTTCTCACCACATCCTCTCTAACATTTATTACTTGCTGTCCTATTAAACTTTGCCACTGCTACTGGTACCTCATTGTGTTTAAGCTTTGCATCTCTCTTATTGCCAGTGATTTGGAGCATTTCTTCATGTGTCTGTTTCCCATTCTCTTGTCTTCCTCTTTGAAAATTCTGTCCATGTCTTTTGCTCATTTTGTAATTGGGTTATCTGTAAACTTTTGTTATAAGACTCTTGTCTGGGGTGGTATTACCAAATGTTTCTACCCAGTCTGTAGGTTTTCTTATACCCTGTTGGAAAAAGTTTTTGATGCACACATAGATTTAATTTTTAGTAAGTTCCCATGCATCAGTTTTCTCTTCTTCCAGTTGTGCAATTCTGGGTGTGTGTGGCATTCTCTTTATACCTTGGACTAGTGCTTCTATGCTTGATCCCAGGTTGTCTCTTATGAATATTATGGTTTGGGGCTTTACTCCCAGGTTTCGGATCCACCTTGTGTTGATTTTTGTGCATGCTGTAAGAGGTGGATCTTGTTTCAGCTTTCTGCACGTGGAAGTCCAGTTTTGCCAGCACCATTTGTTGAAGAAGGTTATGATTTCTCCATTTGGTAGTTTTGATTTCCTTGTCGCATATCAGTTGACCATATATAGCTGGGTCTATTTCTGGGTTCTCAATTCTTTTTCACTGAGGAAAGTATTATAGGAAACATGCAAATATCTAGATTTAGAGAACCAAAAGGGAAGAATAAGCCAAGCATTTATTTCTCAAGGTGAGTGAAGTGAAGAACAAATTCAAATTTCAAGTTGCTCTACTGAAGGATTCTATGGGCAAAATCTTGAATGATGAAAGAAGTATCAAAAGAAGATGTGCATTTTACAATTCCACCAACCATGTAAGAGAGTTCCTACCTCTCCACATCTTCTCCAACATTTATGCATGTTGCCTTACTAAATTTTGCCACTGCTTCTGGGGTGAAATAGTAGCTCATTGTGGTTTTAATTTGCATTTCTCTTATAACCAGTGATTTTGAACATTTCTTCTGGTGTCTGTTGGCCATATGAATGTCTTCCTCTTTGAGAAGTCTTTCCGTGTCCTTTGCCCATTTTGTAATTGGATTATCAGTCTTTTTCTTTTGGTGGCACAGGAGTATTTTGAAAACTTTTGTAATGAAACCAACCCTTGTCTGAAATTTAATTGCCAAATGTTTGTTCCCAGCCAGTAGGTTTTCTTTTCACCCTATTGGGGAAAGTTTTTGATGCTCACAGCGATTTAATCTTTAGAAAGTCCCATTCCTCAATTTTATCCTCTCCACTTGTGCATTTCTGGCTGAAATTGGCAGTCTCTTATACCATAAAAGCCTTCTAAGCTTGGTCTCAGTTTTCTTCTTATGAACTTCATGCTTTTGGGTTTTACTTCCAGGTCTCTGCTCTACCTTGAGAGGATTTTTGTGTATAGTGTGAGATGTGGATCCTGTTCCAGCTTTCTGCAGGTAGCAGTCCATCTTTAGCAGCAGCATTTGTTGAAGGGATTGTCATTTCCCATTTGATAACCACTTTCGAACGTAGTTTGGTATTTCTTCAAAAAGTTGAACATAGGCATTTCATATGGCTTGGCTCTTCCACCACTAG
Organism: Elephantulus edwardii; assembly: GCF_000299155.1. Taxonomy (NCBI): domain Eukaryota; kingdom Metazoa; phylum Chordata; class Mammalia; order Macroscelidea; family Macroscelididae; genus Elephantulus; species Elephantulus edwardii. The sequence continues at coordinate 2,460,488 of NW_006400080.1, read as the reverse complement.
GAATGTACCCCAAGGAAATTAGAACACAAATAGAGATTTGTACATGAATGTTTATAGCAGCATTATTCACCATCTTAAGAACCTGGAAACACATCAAATGTCCAACCACAACTGAATGAAATGAGAAATTGTGGTAAGTTCATGTAATGGAATACTGTGCAGCATTAAGGAGCAATGATTTAGAAAAATACTACATAACTTGGGAGAGATAAGAGGTGTTACCAAGCTGAGTATAACTCATAGTGACTCACTGAACAACAGATCTGAACCCTGTCCTATCCTGTGTCATCCTCACTGTCTGAGATGCACTGGAGCCCATTACTGCAGTCACCGTTTCAACCCATCTCGATAGAGGTAATTATGAAAAAATGAACTCAAACTCACTGTTGTCAAGTTGAAAACGACTCATCAATTACAATCCTACACTTGAAAACTTCACTGTGGCTTTTCAAAGTTGCCCTTTATTCTCCCAAGGTGCTACTGGTGGATTCAAGCCACCAGAGGAGCACAGCCTTTTCTTGGTAGCACACATCCCTACTGTGCTAATTTCTTATTTTATAAGAACCCCACAGGTATAAGATTACTTTGTTGAACAAACACTTACAAAACATCATTTCCTCTCTTTTATTGACTTAGTATAAAAGTTACTGGTGCTTTATAATAGAGGGGAGGAATCCTCGTTTTTGTTATGTACCAGTGAATCAAAGCAGCCCATAGCTGCCTAGGAGACTAGCGAGTGTTCAAAGGCAGTAAATAACTTAAGAGGAGACTGCCCATCTTTCTCCTGCACAGCAGCTTGTAGATTTGTGCTACAGACCTTTGCATTGGCAGCTCAATATCTTATCACAAAACCACCAGAGCATTCTACTTTGAGCCTTTTTTGGTTGCCTTAATCATGTTCTGTTTTCTTTAAAATGATATTCTGTCACCTATCATTCTACCATGTTCCTTCTAAATTATTTTATTATTTTTAGAAAATAAGTAGATGGATATTCTTTCAGTTCCAGTGATGATGTGTAATGTAAATGTGTATAAAATATGGGATGGGTAAAGAAGTGAGAATGCCAAAAATGCAAGGCTGACGTTATTTAATTATCTCAATCAACTTCCCAACCTCAATCCCACAATCCCCTGATATTTTCTGTTCCTCTCCAATTTGTGATGCTTGGATTCACATTCACAGAACCCTGCTAGAGTGCAAGTTCTTCAGTGAAGTCAGTATTCACTCTTTTCTCAATTTGTGGTTTCAGACTCCACTTTGTACTTCAGGAGTCTCTGAAGTCCTACACAGGGGACAATGGCGAGCATAATGAATATTCTGCTTCATAAGAACCATTAAGAAGGCTTGACATCTGTGTGTCTCTTGAAGATTGAGGGTGAAAGTATGGGTTCCTGGTTCAGATCTGGAAAGACAAAAAGCGAGAAATACACAGAAGTGACTATATTGTTGTGAATTGACTACCACTGAGCGAACCTATAACCTGAACTTTACCCTAACATCAGCATCCTGATCTCCATGACGATCCCATCTCATTATGGCTTTCCTCTCTCTCGTTGATGCTCAGCCTTTTCCAGAGTAATGCTTTTTTTCCAAGAATTCACCCTTCCTAACAACATGTCCAAAGTATGTCACATGGAATATTTCCATTCTTGCTTCTAATAAGCATCCTGATTGCATTTCCTCCAAGACCGATTTGTTTCCTCTTTTGGCAGTCACTGAGATATTCAGAACTCTTCTCCAATGCCAGAGTTCAGAGGCATAGATTCTTATTCTGTCATCCTTATTAATTCGTTCTCCAACTGAATAGGAAGCAAATTTTAAAAACAACAGACAAATAAATCCACACATAGCTTGGATCAGGCATTTCTTAGCCCTTAAGCTATCATCCTTAGTTGCTAGAACTTTGGAGAAATCCTTAACAGATTTTTCTAATCATACATATTTTTTAATTTTTTTTCTGGACTGGTGTTCCCATGAATGTTAAGGAAATCTTGCTTCAGTGTTGCAGTTGTCATGAGAAGTGCACATCTCATAGATTACACAGAGATCACATAGATTGTTGGGAAGTCTCACATCATGAGAAGCACTGCAGGGGGAAAATTGGTCACAAAATTATCCAGATCTGTCATTCAGACACTTAAAATGTTAAAAAATGTCAAAAATATCTGTGGGATCAAAGACGAAAGGTATGCATCTTTAGAACAATTGAAATAACCAAAAATCCAGAGTGCCCTCTAGTGGAATTTAGGGAAATAAATTGAAACGAAAACATCTCTGAAAGGAGAAATTCTCAGTTCCAAATTATTACAGTAAGATACTCAAAAGTTGCACTTTCAACAAAGAAATTATAAAACATGCAAAAGTAAAGGATAGGATGATACAAAATAATTAAGTGGAAAGTTTGAACGGAGATAAGGTAGCTGGGAAAACAAGTTTGCTTGCTGAGTGAGAGGACTTGAGAGCCTCCATGTAGAAGATCAAAGGTTACAGCCCTCAATATGGACTACATCTCAACATTAAGAAAACAAAAATTCTCACCTTCGGGCAATGGACAACAAGATGATAGAAGGAGAGATTGAACTTGTTAATGCTTTTATCTTGCTTGGATCCTAAATCAACATCATTGGTATTAATAGTGAAGACGTTACAACAGGGAAAACTGCTGTCTAGGATGTCTCCCAAAGTGCTAAGAAGGAGCTTGGTTACTTTAAAGACTAAGTTGCACCTGACACAAGCCATGTCTTTTTAATTGATTCCTTTGCATCTGAAAGTTGGACAATGAATAAGGATAACAGAAGAATTTATACCTTTCAGTTGTGGTGTTGGAGAAGAGTGCTGACTCTCCCATGGACTGTCAAAAAAACAAATACATCTTAGAGAAAGAATAGCCAGAGTGCCCCCTAGAGGTAAGGACGATGAAACTTTGTCTCACATTCTTTGGGCTGCTTGTGAGGAGGAGTCATTTTTATTTTGGTTTTAATTTTTAGTTTGTTTCCTGAACTCTATTTTTTGTCTTTGAAGACACTTAGCATTAAAGACATCACTCTTGGAAAGGTGGCAGTGAAATGAAAGAGAGGAAGACTCTCAACAAGATGAATCAACATAGTGACTGTAGCAGTGGGATCAAGTATATCAGGGATGGTGATGCAGCAGGGCATAGTTCAGATCCTTTGTTCTCAGGATCACAAGGACTCTCAGTTGACTCTGCAGCATTGGAACTAAGAGATTTAATAAAACATTCAAACAATATAATTTTTGGAATGATATAACAAGATAAGAAACATAAAGAATTTTCTGATAAAATGTATGTTCTGTTGATGTTATGTGCTATCAAGTCAACTGTAACTCATTGGACCCTAAACTCATACAATAACCCTAAGCTCTGCTCTAGCCTGTGCCAATCTCACTGTCTCTGACACATCTAGTGTCACTTACCCCAGTAACTGAATCAATCCCCCTTATCCAGGATCTTCCTCTCCTGCACTGTCCCTCCACTCCCCCAAGCATGATGTCCCTCACCAAGGACTTGTCCCTCCGTGTAACATCCAAAGTATGTCAGAAAAAGCTTCAGAATTCTTGCCTCCAAGGAGCAACCTTATTTAACCCTCTCCAGGAAAAACCTGTTCACCCTCTTAGCAGTCCATGATATTCAATACTCTTCTCCAGCACTAGAGCTCAAAGGCATCAATTCTCCTTCTGTCATCTCTAGTTATTGTCCAGATCTCTGACGCATAGCAAGTGACTGCAAAGACCATGGCCTATATCAGGTACACCTCAGTCCCAAGACTGACATCATTCCTCTTCATTATTTTGGAGAAGACTCTTACAGCCGACTTTCCCAACAAACTACCTCTGTTACTTTGCTGACTGCTGGTTCCACAAGTGCTGAGTGTGGAGCCAAGCAAACGAAAGCTGTTTATAATGTCAGTCTCTTCATGATCAATCACAGTGCTGCCCATTGGCCTAGTGATGAGAATCTTTCTTTTCTTCATGTTGAATTTCAATCCATATTGAAGGCAAGCAGGGTTGTGTCATCTGCATAACGCATATTTCTGTTGAGTCTTTCTCCAGTCCTGATGCCACATTTTCCCACATAAAGCCCAACTTCCCAGATGATCCATTCTGCATATATGTTGAAAAGGTATGGAGGTAGGACACATCCTTGGTGTGTCCAATATTAAATCATCCAACGTACCCTTGCTCTGTTCTGACGACTCCCTCGTGATTCAAATACAGGTTTTGCATAAGCACAATCACATATTCTGGGATTCCTATTCTTCTCAGACACACCGTCTGTGGTGGCTCACACAGTTAAATGTCTTTGCATAGTCAATGTATCACACATGGACTTTCCTCTGGTAGTCCCTACTTTCAGCCTACATCCATCTAACATGAGCTACAATATCCCTAGTACTACGGCCTTTTCTAAATCCAGCCTGAACTTCTGGCAGTTCTCTGTTGATGAGCTGTTCCAGTTCTTTTTGGATACTTTTCAGCAGAATTTTACTTGCATGTGATATTAATGATGTTGTTGTTGTTATGTGCCATCAAGTCACCAATAGCACTGTCTCCGATACACCCAGCCTGAATACCTCAGTCACTGAATCAATCCACCTCATAGAGGGCCTTCCGCTCCTGCGCTGTCTCTCCACCCTATCAAGCACGATGTCCCTCTCCAAGGAACGGTCCCTCCTTACAACATGTCCAAAGTATGTTAGATGGAGCCTTAGAATCCTTACCTCCAGGGAGCTGACTGGTCTAACGCTCTCCAGGTTGAATCTATGTGTTTTCCTAGGAGTCCATGGTAACCTCAATACTCTTATCCAGCACCACAGCTCATGGACATCAATTCTCCTATCCTCCTTACTCATTGTCCAACTCTCTGATGCATAACAAGTGATAGCAGAGACCATGGTCTGTATCATACACACCTTGGTCTCCAGAGAGACACCATTGCTCTTCAATACTTTGGAGAGGTCCCTAACTGCCGACTTCCCCATCACAATACATCTTTTCATTTGCTGCCTGTTGGTGCCAAGAGTGTTGACTGTGGAGCCAAGCAAACTAAAGCTGTGAACAGTCTCAACCTTTTCACCATCCATCCTGACGTTGCCAATTGGTCCAGTGGTAAGAATCTTTGTCTTCTTCACATTGAGCCTCAATCCATATTGGAGGCTGCAGGACTTGACCCTGTGC
>NW_006400080.1:2453108-2454532 GCF_000299155.1 Elephantulus edwardii | reverse complement strand
AAAATTCTCTAAATGAAAGGCAAGGAAAGAATTTTCAAAGCAGTAAAAGAATAACACAAGAATGAGTATTAATTTCTTCTCAGAAACCCTGGAGATAAAAATGTAATAATATGTTGAAGAAAAACTAGTTGTCAACTAAGAGTTCTTTGCCAAGAAAAATTGCGATTTCAAAATGGGGAAGAAAAGATATTTCCAGGTGGGCAAAAGAATGACTATTTGTCACTAGCATAGCTGCTTTATATTTTCATATGATGGTTTTTCAGATAGAAAGATGTAACAATAAACAGATACTCAGAATTAAATATGGGGAAGAGAAAATAACAACACACATCTTCAAGGAAGCTAAATGTGGTTAAGTAAAATAGGACAAAAAGATTTCCAATATCTCCACCTTCTTACCTGCAGTGATTGTTTCTGAAGTTTTGTTTGTTCACTTTACCATCAATGCTGAGACAAGATGTTTTCATTTGCATTTCTTTAATGGTTAAAGTTCCTGAGAATTTCCCTATGTGTTTCTAGGCCAGTTATATATTATATATTTGCTTTTCTTTGTAAAATGTCTGTCCCTATCATCTCTCCTTTTTTAAGTTTAATTGCTTGTCTGTTCATTACCGAGACTTTCTATAACCTTTAGATATTAATCCCTGTGCAATTTCCAAATATTTTTCTTGTTGTTATGTGCCGTCGAGTTGCTTGTGACTCGTAACAACCCTAGAAACAATAGGTCTGACACCTACTGTATCCTGTGCCAACCTTATTGTCACTGACACACCTACACCCATTGCCTCAGTCACTAAATCAATCCATCTCATCGAGAATCTTCCTCTCTTGAGCAGTCACTCCACCCTCCCAAGCATGATGTCTCTCTCCAAAGACTGGTCCCTCCTTGGAATATGCCCAAAGTATGTTAGATGAAGACTCAGAATCCTTGCCTCAGAAGGAGCAGCCTGTTCTCACTCTCTCTAGTGTGAACTTGTTTGTTCTCCTGGCAGTCTGGGATATAGTCAGTGCTCTTCCCTAGTACCACAGCTCAGAGACATCAATTCTCTTTCTATCATCCCTAGTCATTGTCCACCTCTCTGATGCATAGCAACTAATTGTAAAGACCATGGCTTGGATAAGGCACACCTTAGTCTCTGGACTGATGTTATTGCTCTTCAGTACTCTGGAGAGATCCCAGACAGCAGACTTTCACAACACAATTTGTCTTGCAATTTCCTGGCGGCTGGTACCAAGAATGTTGCTAGAAGAACCAATCAAACTGAAGCTGTCAACAATCTCAATCTCTTCACGATCTGTCACAATGCTGCCAATCATCCCAGTGGTGAGAATCTTTGTTGTTTTCATATTGAGCTTCAAACACTGTTGCGGGCTGCAGTGCTTGACCTTCTGTAGCAAGAGATTCAGGTCCTCCTCAGTTTCAG
>NW_006400080.1:2451081-2451566 GCF_000299155.1 Elephantulus edwardii | reverse complement strand
CTCTTTGGCTCTGGTTGTTGGTGCATATATTTGAATGACAGTCGTATTCACTGAACTTCTTTGTATGTATATGGATAGTATCCTCTCCCTCACAACATTGTTTATCAAGATGCATCTGGAGGTGACTTTTTAACTATAAAAATAATCCCATTTTTCCTAACTATTATATCTCATTCATAGTAAATCATATGATTATGATTGAAAATGCCCCGTGCCAGTCCTCATTTCACCAATATCTAGTACATCAGTATCTATGTGTTCCATTTCCTTCTTAACTATGTAGAATTACCTACATTCATTCTTCTCACATTCCACATTCCATTCACTGGTGTCTGCTTACAATTAATCCTCCTTTTTTTTTGTTTCCGTATTCGAGGGCTCCTCCTCAGTTACCATATCTGGTAGTCTAAGTGTGCTCTCTTGTATGTAGGGGTTTTGGAGGCTTGTTATTTTGGAAGTAGATGTCCAATCCTTCTTCCTAGTCT
>NW_006400080.1:2435469-2436157 GCF_000299155.1 Elephantulus edwardii | reverse complement strand
TTGGCACAGGACAGAGCAGAGTTTAGGGATGTTGTACAAAGGGTCACTATGAGTTGCAAGCAACTCAACAGCACATAACAATAGCATCTCTACTTTTTACTCCATAATTTTATTGTTTAATTTTATGAATTAATATCTTTTTAATCCATGTTGAATAAGTTTTTGTATGTGGTTTAAAGGATGTTGTTGTTGTTATGTGCCATCGAGTCATTTGCAACTCATAGTGACCCTATCTATGTACAATAGCCCTAAACCCTGCTCTATCCTGTTCCAATTGCATTGGCTCTGACACACCCATCCTGATTACCCCAGTCACTGAATCAATCCACCTCATAGAGGTTCTTCGCCTCCTGCGCTGTCCCTCTACTCTACTCAGCATGATGTCCCTCTCCAAAGACATGTCTCTCCTTGCAACATGTCCAAACTATGTCAGACGAAGCCCCAGAATCTTTGCCTCCAAGAAGTAGCCTGGTTTAACCCTCTCTAGGATGAATCTGTTTGTTTCCTTGGCAGTCCATGGTACATTCAGTACTCTTCTGTAGCACCACATCTCAAAGGCGTCAATTCTCCTTCTGTCCTCCCTAGTCATTGTGCAGCTCTCTGATGTATAACAAGTGATTGCAAAGACCATGGCCTGTATCAGGCACACCTTCGTCTCCAAAGAGACACCGTTGCTCTTGAGTACTTT
>NW_006400080.1:2415798-2433709 GCF_000299155.1 Elephantulus edwardii | reverse complement strand
AGCTTCATTTCTGTCACCAAGTCCATGTTTTCCAACTACTGATTCTTCTTCCCTGTTCCCAACTTTTGCGTTCCAGTCACCCATTATTATCAATGCATCTTGATTGTATGTTCCATGTATCTCTGGCTGTAAGAGTTGGTAGAAATCATCTATTTCTTCTTCTTTGGCTCTGGTTGTTGGTGCATGTATACGCCATATGCATAAATATACATTTATTTAATTACTTACTCTGAACACGTTTATAATTTTTAGTAAAGAAGAAACAGTCATTATTCTCAGCCATAAGTTGGTGTTCATAAAAATTGATATATCAGATCCAAGATGGCTCCGGAGGCAGAGACAACGTGGTGAGCTGCAGGAGCAGCGGACTACTTGGAACAAGGCTACTATAACCTTCTACAGACCTCTGTTTATTGATAATTGAACAGTTAAACAGTTATGACTGGTCTTCAGTGAAGATTGAGGCTCAACAACAGGAATTCAAGGAGTTCCAAGGAGGAATGGGTGAGTCTCTCAGTTCCCAAACCCTCCCACAGAGCCCACACTGCACTGCACCACAGCCGGAACCTATGGAATCCCTCACCCAGGATGGATGGTAGGCACCGGGCCTCCTTAAGACTGGTGCAGAGGAGCTGCTACACTGCCACAAAGTGGACTTTTTCAGGGGAGAATTCTTGGAGCCAAGATGGCTGCAGCAGGGGAAGCGGATAGTCACCAGCCGCCCGCGCAGGAGATTATGTGTGCCCCCTGGCCACCCACCTGTGCGGGAGATGGGACACAGGCCCAGCCACCTTCAGGCTTAGGTTTCCTTGGACAGGCCAGAGAAGATGATCACCAATACAATGGATTGTTGAAGGTCACTGTGAGTTGTCTATTTGATGACACTTAACAGTGGCAGCCTGTCCAAGAGGACCAACATCCTAAATGCACCACGTATTTTAATCTGTTGAACGCTTCTGCCAAAAGCTGTTTAGACCTGTGGGGAGTCTGTTCACAACTCTCAGGTTCCCTTTGCCATTTATAAAGGGGGAAGGCAGTGACACCTACTTCAAATTATAGTATGACCACTTATGGGGAGGGGTAAAAGTGGCAGTGCTGGAATTGGAGACACTGTCCTTGGTCACATAGTCCTCAGTCAGGTGAGGGGACCACACTGGGGTGGGGGCAATTGGAGGGGGAGTATACCAGCCAGCCCCTGGGGGAGTTGTCCTGCTCGGGGTGGGCTGTCTTTGGCCCCTGGCCCCGGGCGAGCTGTCACAGCCCTCTGCCCACGGCGAGCTGTCTTTGGTGGGGCCGGTTGTCTTCGGCTTGAGGCGAGCCATCACGGCCCTCTGCCCGGGGTGGGCTGTCTTCAGCCCTCGGCTCAGGACGAGCCATCACGGCCCTCTGCCTGGGGCAGGCTGTCTTCAGCCCTTGGCTCGGGGCGAGCCGCCACGGCCCTCAGGGTGAGCTCCTCAGTCCCCAGACTGTGCCATCTGACCCTTGGATGGGGAAAACAAAAAAATGCCTAGGGTAGCCTGAGAATTTTATCTAGGCTACTTTCTGACACCCTCTCCTCCAGTAAAACTGAAAGCAACACCCCCAAAGCCCTTCTATTTTTAACTCACAAGTTTGTTCTCTCTAGGTTTGCTCCCTTTCCTATAGGTAACCTTAACACTGAGTTTTACTCCAGATCTGACCCTGAATCCAGTGCCAGGGACAAAAAGGAAATACAACTGCCAGCTAAGGATGCAAAGGAGGATGGAGCCTCTGGGTTCAACCAGCCATCCACACTGGACCCACCTGAGAAAATATTTTGCAGTCCAGAGGGGATCAAATGACAGGAAAAATATCTTCCAACAGAACAAGAAGTCAAGCAAGCAGCTTTAACCCAAGACCACCAGTAAGGTGATAAAGTTTCCTCCCTTTCCCCTGTTCACATCAGCGCCCCTGTTCAGCATGAAGAAGCCAGAGAGTCTGCATCCAGTTCTCAAATCAATAAGACAGTTGGTTTAATTGCCATTGGAAAATGCTTATCATTCCCTTGTAGCATCTGGTCCCCACGGGATCCTTTTCATTTCCTTCACCTGCTCCCCCCACCAACCAAATTGTGCAGCTCTGCAACTGCATCCCTGCCCATCCTCACTTTTCTGCCCCAACCCTCACCTTCTTGTACCCCTATTATGTACCCCGTTATGTTTTCCCAATAAAATAAAAAAAATCGATATATCTTTGTAAATTAGACTTAAAAGAATGCTCTGCTCCTGAACAGAATATTTTGCTTCTTTTAAATAATTTTTTCTTATAAAGCATTTTTTATTCCTCTGTTATATAATTTCCCCCAAGTTTTTACATAAATAAGCAGTCTATCTCTACAAAGAACTGAGTGTTTTAGTTTCTGTAGTTTTTAAATCAAATGTAAAAGCATAAACAAATCCAATAGTCTTTGTTTCCAGTTCTTTTTTGCATGACATTCTATTGTTAACCCTTTTATTTCAGTTATTTCTGTTGTGATATTGCCCTTTCATCTCTTGTTTGGATTATCTGTGTCTTTCCTTTCCTTCATTACCTTTGCTAGTCGTTTGTTTATTTTATTGACTTTTCGAAGTACCACCTCCTCGTATAGTTGATGGTTTCAATTTTTTTTCTAGTTTCTATTTCATTTATTTATGCCCTAATTTTTGGAATTTCCTTTTTATAGAAGGTCTTAGATTTTATTGCTATTCTTTTTCAATGTTTTTTTTTTATTTTTTTTTCTTTTTCAATGTTTTGAAGATGTTGGGCTAAAGAGTCAGTTATCATTTTTTTCTTCCTTTTTCATCTGTTTGCTTATTGCAATAAATGTACCTCTAATTATTGCTTTGGCTGTTTCCCATAGATTTTGGTAAGTTGTGTTTTCATTTTCATTTCTTTCAAGAAACTTCTTTAATTTTTTAATTTTTCATAATACCCATTTAAAGGTCAATAACAGCAGTGAAAACTAGGGCAGGAGCTGTTTGTGGACCAAACCACCAACTACACCACCAACTAACAGGTTCAAGCTGAAGCGGAGGAAAATTAAACCAAATCAATGGGAACCAAAATATGACTTTTGAGTCTGTCCCACCTGAATTTCACAATCATCTCAGGAACAGGTTTGAGGCCTTGAACACTAATGAGCGAAGACCAGATGAGTTGTGGGATGATATCAAGGGTATCATCCAGGAAGAGTACAAAGGGTCATACAAAGACAGAAGAGGAAGAGAAGATCAAAATGGAGGTCAGAAGAGAATCTCAATATGGCCCTGGATCACAGAGAAGCCAAAGCAGAAGGAGGAATTCAAGATACTAAAGAGTTGAATAGAAGATTTCAAATGGCAGCACGGGATGACAAAGTAAAATATTACAGTGGAATGTGCAAGGAGTTGGAGTAAGAACATCAAAAGGACAGAACTCACTCAGCATTTCTTAAGCTCAAGGAACTGAAGAACAAATTCAGACCTCGAGTTGCTATAATGAAGGATGCTTCAGGCCAAATATTAATGATCCAGGAAGTATTAAATGAAAATGGAAAGAATATACTGAGGCTGTCTCAAAAGGAATTGGCATACACAGAAGAATTTCATGAAAAAACATATGAGCAAGAGCCTATGGTGATGAAGGAAGAAGTTCAGGCTGCTTTGAAGAAAATAGCAAAAAAGAAAGGCCCCAGGAATAGATGGTATACCAATTGACATATTTCAGCTAACAGATGCTGCCCTGGACTTGCTCACCAAGTTATGTCAAGAAATCTGGAGAACAACCACTTGGCCAACTGACTGGAAGAGATCTATAATTGTTCCCATTCCAAAGAAGGGTGACCCAAAAGAGTGTGGAAACTATAAACAATATCATTGATTTCACGTGCAAGCAAGATTCTACTGAAGATTATCCAAAAACGACTGGAACAGCACATTAGCAGAGAACTGCCAGAAGTCCAGGCTGGGTTTAGAAGGGGCCTTGGTATTAAGGATATTGTAACTGGTGTTATATGGATCTTAGCTGAAAGCAGGGAATTCCAGAGGAATGTATATCTGTGTTTCGTTGACTATGCAAAGGTGTTTGACTCTGTGGACCATAACAAACTTTGGCTGACTCTGAGAAAAATGGGAATCCCAGAACACTTGATCGTGCTAATGAGAAACCTATACTAGGACCAATAGTCGTCGGAACAGAGGAAGGAAACACTGCAAGGTTCAAAATTGGAAAGGGTGTACGCCAGGGATGTGTCCTGTCTCCATGCCTTTTCAACCTGTATGCAGAACAGATCATTCGGGAGGCTGGGCTCTATGAGGAGAAATGTGGGGTCAAGGTTGTGATGGACGATGTATCAACAACCTGTGTTTTGCAGATGACACAGCCTGGCTTGCTTTAACTGAGGAGGACCTAATGTGCTTGCTGCAGAGAGTCAAGGACTGCAGCCTCCAATGTGGATTGAGACTCAATGTCAAGAAGACAAAGATTCTCACCACTGGACCAATTGGCAGCATCAGGATGTATGATGAAGAGATTGAGATTGCTCACAGCTTTAGTTTGCTTGGCTCCACAGTCAACACTTTTGGCACCAGTAGCCACTAAATTAAAAGACGTATGGCCATGGGAAAGTCTGCTGTTAGGTACTGAAGAGTGATGGTGTCTCTCTGGATACCAAGGTACATCTGATACAGGCCATGGTCTTTGCTATCATTTGTCATGCATCCAAATTGGACAGTGACTAAGGAGGATGGGAGTATTGATGTCTTTGAGCTCTGGTGCTAGAGAAGAGTATTGAGGATACCATGGACTGTTAGGAAAACAAACAGATTCATCCTGGAAAGGGTTAAACTGGGAAGCTCCTTGGAGCAAAGGATTTTGAGGCTCCGTCTAACATACTTTGGACATGTTTTAAGTAGGGGCCGGTCCTTAGAGAGGGACATCATGCTTGGTAGGGTGGAGGGACAGCACAGGAAGGGAAGGCCCTCTATGAGGTGGAATGATTCAGTGACTGGGGTAATTAGGATAGGTGTATCACAGACAGTGAGATTGGCACAGGACAGAGAAGAGTTTAGAGCTGTTTTACATAGGGTCGCTGTAACTGGCAAGGGACTCAATGGCACATAACAACAATACCCACGTATGTTCAAGGAAGGTGTTGTTGAGCTTCCCAATGTATGGGTTTTTTTCACCCTCCTATATCTTCTTGTTATTAATTTCTAATTTTGTAGCATTTTGGTCGAACAAGATGCTTTGTATTATTTCTATGTTTTTTAATTGATTGATACTTCTTTGTGACCTATTCTGGTGAATGTTCCATGTACACTGGAGAAGAAGGCATACTGCCTTCTTAGGGGTGCATTAACCTATATCTATGAGATCTGGTTGGTTTATTGTGTGGTTTAATTCTCCAACATCCTTGTTGAGTTTCATTCTGGTAATTCTATCTTTTCCTGAGAGTGGTCTATTGAAGTCTTTTACTACTATTGTGGTGGTGTGCATTTCTATTTCCCGTTCTATTAAATTTGTTTTGTACATTTTGCAGCTCTATTATTTGGTGCATAGATATTTACAGTGGTTATATCTGCTTGTTATATTGACTCTTTAAACATTATGTAGGGACCCTTCTTGTCCTTTATACTGGGTTTTACGCTGAAATCTATTTTATCAGAGATTAACATCAGTCCTTCTGCTTTTTTCTGGTTACTCTTTGATTGGTCTATTTGTGTCCACCCTTTCATTTTTAGTATTTGTTTACCTGAACTTTTCAGCTGAGTCTTTGGTAGAAAGTATATTCATGGATTTTGGATTTTTATCCAATCTGCCACTCTTTTTTTCTGTGCTGCTACATTTAAACAATTCAAATTCAGTAGAATTTATTTTTATATTAATGATTTCTATTATATATATTTACAGCATATTATTTCCACGTAATTTATCCCCATTCATTCATTGTTGCAGATTTTCCTCCCTGCCCATCCCTCCCCCCAGTTCATTTTTCTCTCTGAAGAATAAAAAATCTTTCATTGTTATACAATTCCCCTCCTAAATGCACTGTCCACTTTAACATGCATTTCTTTATCTGTAATATGTCTTGAAAATAATACCCTATCCTATATTCCTTTTAAACAGTTCTCTCCCTCATCTGTTTCAATGCAGTATAATTATCCCCTCTTTTCATAGGTACCCCCCCAATCCCGATGTCAGTCCTGTGTTACAACAGTGGCACTATGCAATACTTGTCCTTTTGTGATTGATATATTTCACTCAGCATAATGTCCTCTAGGGTTACCCATTTTGTATAATATTTCATGAGTTTTTTTTAATGCAGCATAATATTGCATTATTTGAATATATCACAGCTTCTCTTTCCATTTGTGTGCTGATGGGCACTTGCATTGTTTCCAGCTCTTTGCTGTTGTGAACAAAACACCAATAAACCTGGGCGTGTATATGTCTGATTTGGTGGCAGTTTGGTTGCGTTAGGGTTTATTTCCAGTAGTGGAACTGTTGGGTCTAATGTTATTTCTATTTGCAAATTTTTGAGAAAGCGCCACACTGCCTTCAATAGGTGTTGCACCACTTTATACTCCCACCCACAGTGAATAAGGGTCCCATTCTCTCCAAAACCTTGCCAGCATTTGTTGTTTGCTGCTATGTTCAATTTTGCTATACTTAGTGGGGTAAGATGATATCTCATAGTTGTTTTGTCAGTGTACTTTTTTTTTGTCAGTGTACTTTTTAAGAGACAAGTTTTATTGTTATGATTTTTGGGGAGTTTCTGTGTGTGTGTTGGTGCTGGTTCGTTTGGTCCATCCTTTCTGTGGCATCTCTGTAAAAAGAACTTCCCTCAGTATTTATTGCAACCTTGGTCTTGTTTTTACAAACTCTTTGGTTCTGCTTTTCTGAGAAAATTTTGATCTTTCCTTCATATTTGATGGACAGTTTCGCTGGGTACTGAATTCTTGGTTGACTGTTGTATTTTCTGAGTGTTTGATATATGTTATATGTCATTCCACTCTCTGCTTGCTCACATGGTTTCTGTTGAGAAATATGCACTTAATCTTATTTTCTCTGCCTTATAGGTTACTCTTCATTTCTCCATAGCTAATTTCAGAATTCTCTCCTTATCTTTGGTTCTAATAAATTTGACTATGATATATCCCTGGGTGTTTTTCTTTTGGAGTCTATTCTTGAATATGTATTTTCTCATTCTTCATTGTGTGTGGAAAGTCGTCTTCTACTTAGTAATTCTACAAGTTTTTCAGTTCCTCAACTTGCTTCTTCCTGTTCTGAAATTCTGATTATATGCGTTTTATTCCTCTTGATGGTGTTGCACATTATTCATTCTTTTTTCATTCCTCTTTGAGTCAGCTTCCCCCCCCCCCGAAGGTCACTGCTGAGAATTCTGACTTTTATTTTGCTGGTTCTGTGTTTGATATCTTCAACTCCACTCATATGTCCCTTCAATATGTTGACAGCCATCTGAAAATCTGGAAATCTTATGTGGGATTGTGGTTTCTTGTTTTACCAGAGCTTCTAATGCCTTGGGGTGTTTTTGGTGCAGTGTCTTGGATTTTTTTTTAAGTACCATTTACATTTTGTTTGCAAAGTCCTATAATTCTTTGAGTTTGTCTCTCACCCATTAAAAATATTCCCTCTTTTTTTTTTAAGTCTTTGTCAGAAAGTTCCATCAGACTTTCTAGTTTCAGGAAATCCTGAATATCTTCTTTGGGTTTTGTATAGAGAGTGAGATAGTCTGTTTTTTCCCATGTAATTGCTGTGGTCGAGGGTTTTTTTTTTAATGTTTGAGGTCTTAGCAGTCCCTCAGTCTGATAACCTTGGCTCAGGAGCTCACTGCTCCAGAGGAGGTTAAGGACAGCTCACCCTGCCTGAATTTTTCTCTGATACTCTGACTCAAAAGAAGTCTTGCTTAGGGAGAGAGGAGGTCTGTGAATTAACAATCTTCTTGGCAAGCAACTGACAGTTATTCTGGGTTGAAATAGTTGCAGCTCTAATACTGGCTCTGAGTGGGGGTAGGAAATGGCTTCAAGGGTGATATGGGTGCTCCTGGCACAGGCAGCGGTCTAGTGCTCTGGGCAGGAGTGAGATTTGGACCACACTGGAACTGCAACCTTTCTACCGACCAGGCAGTGGTTTTGTTGCCAGTGAGGTTGTGAGAGCACCTGGGCTTGGCTGCAGCCTTGTGTAGGTGCCAGACACAAAACAGGCTTTGGCATTCCAATGAGTATGGTGGTGATATTTTGAACTGACATTTTGACCTCTTATTCATAGGGTTTGCACAAGTTAAAGTTTAATCTATATAGGTAACAACAACACTCCTGAACGAAATTCCACATGGACATTACCTTTTCTTGCTTATGTTTTTGGTGCACAAAATAATGCCAAATACTGAATAATGAACAAATGGTAAGTCTCAATCACTTGAACAGAATTCACTCTCAAGGTGCAGAACCCAGTACAAGACAATCTTATGAGGAACAACTTAAAAGGTCTCCAACTGTCCTGCTCATTGAGGCATTAGGATTGATAGGATGGTGAAGAGTGGGATGGTAAATAATAGGAACTTATCCAGAATCTTTGTTCCATGCACATAGTTTGGCACAAGTTCAAGTTAACATAAGTGCATCACAAAGACTGATAATCGAATTAGAGAATGGGTAAAAGATATGGAAAGACTTTTCACTGAGGACGACACTTTGAATAAAGAAATGCTACAAATCAGTGGCAATACGAGAGATGCAAATCACAAACTACAATGAGATACCATCTTACCCCAGTGGCAGTGGCAAAGTTTAGCGAGGCAGTTAGTAATTAATGTTGGAGAGAATGTTTCAAGACAGAAACTCTTATACATTGTTTGTGGGATTTGGCCCTTCCTCAAAAAGCTGAACATAGAAATCCTGTATGATCCAGCTATTCCACTGCTTGTAATCTATCCCAAGAAAATAAAAACTGAGCTGCAAACGGAGACTTGTACACCAATGTTCATACCACCGTTATTCACCATCTCAAGAACATGGAAACAGTCCACCTATCCAACCACAACATAATAGATTGAGAAATTATGGTACATTTACACAGTGGAACACTACACAGGATAGAGGAGCAATGATTCTGTAAGTTACTATCTAACTTGGGAGGGCCTGGAGGGCATTTTGCTTAGTAAACTAACTCAGTCCCATAAGGAAAAGCAGTGTATAAGAACATTATTGTAGAATGTGTGAGCATCTAAGGTGGGGGAGGGGGATTGGAAGCAGAGGGGTGAGGATGGGAGGTGAGGGGTTGTTAATCATAGGGTCCCCCAATTTGATGGGCAGGGGTGATAAAGGAAAGGGGAAAGATGTGGTGTGAAAACAATGTATTTGAGCTTTGTAAATAATGCAATACCAAAAATAAAGAAAAATAACCATAGAAACCTCATATAACTCATCCATTCTACTTCTAGGATTATACTTCAAGAAACTGAAAAAAAAAAGAAGGCACAGAGATATGTACACCTATGTTCCTTGTATCATAATACACAATAGTAAGACAACACAAATAATCCAAATGCCATCAACTAAAGGATACACAGAAAAACATATTCCCGCAGTGCACTGCTATACGGCACTAAGGAAAAAAAAGAGAAATATTCTTAAATATGACACAAAAGGAAGGGCCTAGAGAGCATTATATTGAATGGAACAACTCCATAACAAAAGGAAAAATACCACATTCTGGAAAAATGGGGAAGGTTACTGAGGGGTAAAGCAGGGGACGACCAGAAATAGAATGGAAAAAGAACACTTTAAAGAGCAAGGCAAGGAAGGTTAAACTGGGGAAGAATGAAGATTATGTGGCAATTGCAATTAGCTAGCTTCTTATAAATAGGAACAAAATACACATACACTTGTTTAAAAGAGCAAATGTGGAAAAGGAGTAGGACACCTCCACCGTTCAAAGGCAGAGATTTTTCTTCTGTCATTCTTTTATATCACGCAATGTTCATAGTCATAGGAAGTAAGTGAAAATTCCATTACATGATTCAGGCACAACTTAATCTTGAAATTCACTTTGGAGAGATCCTTGACAGCTGGTTTTCTCAGGACAAAAATGTCTTTTAAATTCTTGACTGCTGTTACCATGGGTATTGATTGTGGAGCAAATTGAAAGAAAATCTTTGATAACTTGAACGTGGCCTTTTGGTCCAGTGCAGAGGATTTTTGGTTTTGTGATGTAAAAATGGCATAGAATTACCTACGACTAAAGATAAGTTATGGTGGTGGTGTTTACCATTGAGTGTAAAACGATCTGTACCTGGCTCTCCAGTGGGATTTCAGAGGCTTAAATTGCGTTAAAAGAGACTGCCTATCCTTCCGCGGAACAGGTGGTGGATTTGAATCACATGCTTTAGAGATTGCAGTTCAGATTCTCACAATTAGACTACCAGAGCTGACAGATGAGGAGCAAGTAATTGTATTACTTATTAGAGCACCAGAGAGCTCTAGTGGCCTAGTCAAGAAGCTGCACGGCAAGCTGTTCAAGGTCACCAGCTGCTCCATAGGAGAAAGATAGGCAGTCCCCTCCCATGCAATTAACTGCCTGTGAAAACCCGCTGGAGGGTCACTTATAGTCAGTTCCAACTATGTGGTACCCAACAATGATAGATTTGGTGGGGATATGACTGCTAATTTTCCCATCATGCAGCTATATTCCTCCTCTAACTTGCTATGCAAACTCACCTTTATTAAAAAGGCCATCGTGACCTGCGGCCATGTTTTAATTCATTTGGACGGTGAGTCTTGTAGCCCTCGGGCCTGATTATTATTTTTTAAATGAACACTCCTAAGTGTTACAGCACTCTTCTGTCATTTCTCTGTATTGAGGTAAGTATGGGTTGCTGTTATAATGAACGCTGTGCCATTGGTCTGTCATGTATTATAATGGCTACACATGGTTGACAGTATCTGGTTAGCTAACAGATTAAGACAGGCTTGGAAGCAGGGATGGCATCAACATCCTAAACATGCCTGTGGAAACTGTATAAACTTGGAAAAAGGACAGTAGTCACAGAACAAAGTTAAATTCTTCTTTATGAGGTTAGAAGTACATGGCACATAACAACAACAACAACAATATATAGTGCAAAGTTCTTTTCTTCCATTTTGGTCTTCCATTGGCTTGATTCTTTATGATGGCACTCTTGTTTTGGTTAAGGGTCTGTGTGGTTTGATTATTTTCTTTATTTAAGGCTCGTGTTTAGAGTCAGTAAGACCTCCAGAAGGACACTTGAATTTTAGGTCAAGGCCTCGAGTTCACTTTATAAACTAGGTCAAGTGACAACACTCTGTAAGACAGGCTCTCTTGTTTTGGTGGAGGGTCACTGTGGAATGTTTGGGTGTTTTGGTTTTTGGTGTTTATTGTTGTTGTTTTAGTGTGTCAAATGCCAGAACGTTTACCCATGGTGGACAGTGTTTAGTTGAGCTGTCCAATTAAAACAGGCTTGGAAGCAGAAGTGGCACACACTTCCAATATAGCTTGCCTCCAGAAACCCTATGAGCCCGGAGAAAAGATGAAAGTTATACAAGTGTCCAGGTCTTTCATTCATAGGGTCGCCATGAGTCACCTACAACTCCACAGCACTTAACAACAACATGGATGAAGGTTTTTGTTTACTATTTTTAATATATTGTACCTGTCACTCGCACCCAGTGCCCCTGGCTATTACAGATACAGGGTTGTTTGGGTTCTTTTAAGAATATGATTTCCCATCATTGGAAATATTATCTGAAATGAATTTTTGTTGTTGTTGCTGTTATGTGCCATCAAGTCAATTGTGACTAATAGCAACCCTAAGAACAATAGCCCTATGCTGATATAGTCTCACTGTCTCCAATATACCTACCTCCATTCCTCCAGTCAGTTACTGTGTCAATCTATCTCATCCAGGGTTTTCCTTTCCTTCCCTCTGCCTTTCCAAGCATGATGTCTTTCTCCAAAGACTGGTCCCTCCCGGGAACATGGCCAATGCCCGTGAGATGGAGCTTCAAAATCCTTGTCTTCAAGGAGCAACCTGGTTTCACCCATCTGCAGGATAGACGTGTTTGTCTCTTAGCTGTTGTTATGTGCCGTCGAGTCGCTTGCGACTCATAGCAACCCTATGTATCTCTTAGCAGTCCAGGATATGTTTCATTATTTTCCCATGGAACAAAACCCAAAGTCATTTGTCATTCTGCCATTCTTAGTCATTCTCCAGCTCTCTGATGCATGGCAAGTAATTGCAAAGATCATGGCCCGGGTAAGGCGCATTTTAGTGTCTAGACCAACATCATGAAGAGGTCCATGACAGCAGATTTGCCAAATGCAATTCGTCTCTTGATTTCCAGACTGCTGATGTGATTGTGGATGCTGTTGATTGTGGATTTGAGCAAGATGAGATCGTTAACAGTCTCAGTCTCTTCTCCATCTATCATGGTGCTGCATTAACAGTCTCAGTCTCTTCTCCATCTATCATGGTGCTGCCATGTAGCCCAGTGGTGAGATTCTTCGTCTTCTTGATGTTGTGCTTCAATCCATATTGAAGACTACAGTCCTTGACATGCAACAAACACTTCAGGTGATTTTTAGTTTGGGAAAGCAAGGTTCTGTCATCTGCATAACACAGGTTGTTGAAGAGTCCTCCTGCAATACCTATGGCACATTCCTTCTCATTAAGCCCAGCCTGTTCTTCTGTTCTGATGACTACTCCCTGGTCTAAGTTTTCACTAGGCCACTACAGCTCTCCATTCTTGTTTCTTTTAATAATCTTCTGGAGGGGTTTGTTTGCTTGTGATATTGGTGATGTTGTAGTTGTTGTTAAATGCCGTCGAGTCGCAGGTGACTCATAGCGACCCTATGAAAGCCTACTGTTTGATAATTTAAACATTCTGTTGGATCACCTCTTTTTGTATTAAGAAGAAATATAGATCTCTTCCAGTTAGGTGGTCAGGTTGTTGTCCTCCAAATTTCTCAGCACAACCTGATAAGTACATCCAGGGCTGCATCTGTTTTTTGAAATATGTCAATTGGTGTTCCATTAATTCTTAGCATATTGCTTTTTGTCATTTCCTTCCGAGCAACTTGAACTTCCTCATTCATCACTGTGTCTTGATCCTATGTTGTTTCATTAAATTCTTACATGTCACCAATTCTTTTGGGTACAATGAGTATATGTACCCCTTAAATTTTCTTTTGATGCTTCCTGGATCATTCAATATCAAAGACTTAGACCATATTAAAAATTGTTTAAATGATTACATTTCTTTTCCATTACACACACACACACACACACACACACACACACACACACACACTCACACGTTGATTTCTGTCGAGTTGAGCAGGAATCATGAGGACCCTATGAACAAAAGCCTTGAAGCCTTTCTATAACTATTGTTGTTTCTCAAAGTTCATAGTTTCCAGAAGCATGTAGTTTAGCAAGTGGATGCCACTCCTGCTTCCAAACCTGCTGTGAGCTCCACCAAACACGGTCCACCATGAGTAACTTTTATGACATTGGACAACCCAATGGCACAAGGTTAACCATCACAGCAACCCCAGGGTACCTCAGTACAGCAAACTGACAAAAAAGTGCTGTGCCACTTAGAATATTCATCCAAAATTTAAGAACAACTGCCTTTGAATACAAAGGCCCTCCATGAGGTTTTGTTGACTTTAAACAAAAGGCTTAAAAACAAACATATAATTGCTTTATGTGCCATCTAGTACACACACACACAGACACACGTTGTTGTTATTGTCTTTCTATCGAGCATGACTCATTGTGACCCTATAAACACCAGGTCTGAATCCACTCTACAACTATCAACATTGATCAAAGTTAATAGAGTTTCTGGGGCATGTTATTTAGGAAGTGGATGCCACTCCTGCTTCCAAACCTGTCATAGTACATTATTGTTGTTATGTGCTATTTGTGAGGTACAGCATCTCTATGGACATCATACATATTTATTTGGAAGCAGGCCTGGAATCCACTTCTTAAACAACATGCCTCTGGAAACTCTACAAACTTTGATAAATGTTGAAAATGTGTCAGGCCTTTTGTTCATAGGGTAGCTATGTGTCATGTTCAACTCAAAGGCAATCAAGAACAGCTATCTATCTATCTATCTATCTATCTATCTATCTATCTATCTATCTATCCATCTATCTATATCTGCCATGGAGAATAAACCAAGTCACAACTGACCCTCTAGTAAGATTTTGGTGGCTATCATTTGTTTATAGGTTTACTATGAGTCATCTATGACTTGACGACACTTAACAACAACATAGAGAGAGCTCTGTTTTCCTATTGGATAAAAAGATATGCTGCCAAGCCAAAGGTGGGTGATCTTAATCTGTGGTCCTCAGGCCTGGTTTTAATTGTTTTTGGTCATTCTAAGTGGTTCAGTACAGGTCTGTCCATTTGCTGTACAGAGGTAACTTGTGGTTGCTCTGATGCTGTGTGCTGGGAAAGACTTTAATGCGAGAAGAGAAAGGTGGTGTCTTCTTCAGGTAGTCATCAGCAGAATGGGTACTTGAGTTCTTTCCTAAGAGGAAAAAGTTCACGACTTTTTTTTCTGAAGTCAAGTTCACAGGAGCTCTTTTTAAAAATTAGTACTACTTCAAGCACAGTAGAAATCTATTTCCCAATCTTATATAGTCTGAAAGGAGGTCCTATGACCCAAGGTGTCGTGTGTTGAGCTTGTAACGGGAAGGTTCATCCTGGGAGTCCACCAGCTGCTCCTCAGGGACATGGCTGCACCCCTGACTCTCCTCCATGGCCCAAAAGACATCGGTTTGATGGGAGTCTCTAGAAGTGTCTTAACATCTAAAGACCCAAACTGGTAGTTCAGGGTTTGACAATTTTCCTTCCCTCCCAAAAGTATTTACACATGTGGGTTGTCTTAGACTGGATTCTTTAGTCAAGGAAAGGAAATGAGGTGTTTCTTTATCTTTTCTGTTTGTCAAAACCGTTCAGTTTTAGTGTCTATTAAAGGAAGCACTAGGTAAATAAGGCATTCATAGCTTGAAAGTGGAATTCTTTTTTTAATGAGACCTAAACTGCCAACAATGGATAGTGAGTAGAAGTGAGAAGAGTTTGAAGGTGCCCAATAAAACATAGTTTTTCTTCATGAGACTCTTGGTGGAATTAAAGACATCAGAGACAATGCTGCTGAAGGATCAAAGGAAACGTGGGGGAATTTTACACCATGGTGACAGACAAGGAGGGGCAGTAGAGAAACAGCAGCAGCAGAAACAAGACCTATGTTAAAAATAAAGATCAGCCAAAGAAACAAAAAAGCCAATTCAGTCAGCAATGGAGATGGGACACTCACAGCAAAATTTTGCTGAAGATTATTTAGAATGGCTAGAATAGTACATAGAGAAGGCCCAGGTGTGGAGGCTGGATGTTGAAGAAGCTACAGCATGACGGATACCATTGCTGGTGTCAGGTGGAATTGGGGTGAAGGCAGAGACGACCAGAAGTATATCTGTGTCTATTTTCTTGATTGGCTGGCATTTTGAATAATGGAAATCCCAGAACACATAATTGTGTTCATGCAAAATGTATACTTGGACCAAAAAGGTATAATACAAATAGAGAAAAGAGAAAATGCAAGGTTTGAAATCAGGAAAATGGAATCAGGTTTGTATCTTCCTCTATACTTATTCAATATATGTGCAGACCATATCATTTGAAGATATGGACTGTATGAAGAATTTGACATCAGGCTCATCAACAACCTGCATTATGATGACATAATCTTGATTACAGAGAATGAGGAGGACATGAAAGGCTTGTTCCAGAGGATCATGGACTACAGCCTTCATTATGGGCTACATCTAAGTGTCAAGGAAAGAAATACTGTATAAAACCACTATTGTAGAACGAGTCTGAGTATCGAACGGTGGGGACTTAATCATAAGGTCACACAATTTGACTGGTGGAGGGAGGAATTGGTAAAGGAGAGGGAAATGTTTCAGTGTGGAAGAAAACACATATAAATTTTATGAACTTTGTATGTAAGCCAGTATATATTAAAACAAAATTTTTAAAGTTAAATAAAATTTAAAGAAAAGAAAACAAAATTCCAACAGGTCAATGGACAACATCATGACAGAAGGAAAGAAATAGCATTCTTCCATTATTTCATACTGCTTGTATCCCCAATCAATACCATGGCACAAAGAAAGCCAGGAGATCAAAATATGTATTGCATTGGGACTTTCAGCTGTCAGGGACCTCTCCAAAGTGCTGAAAAAGATATGATATCAGTTTGAAGTTTAAGGTGTATTTTATCATCACCATATCTTTTCAAGTATTTGTTATGCATCTGAATGTTGGACAATAAATAATGATAAACAAGAATTGATGATTTTGAGTCTTGGTATTTGAAAAGAGTTCTAAATATCCCCTGGTCTTCCCAAAAGATAGATCTTTCCCATATGTCTTGGGAAAGAAGCAGCCAGTTTGTTTCTAGGTGGTGAAAATGTTAAGACTATGTTTCAGATGAATTGAGCATGTTGTGTGGAGGGGCCATCCCTGCAAAAGGACATTATACTTGGAAAGGTGGAGGACGGTCAGTGGAGGAGGGGAAGATCCCTCAGTAGGATGGATCGACACACTGTATGTTAGGGTGGCCTGGAGTATGTCAGAGATAGTTAGGATGACAAAGGCTAGGGAAATTCAGATCTATTCATCACAGGGTCTCTGTGAATGGAAGTTAATTCAATGGCATTTAACAACAACAGCTAATTCTTTTAACATAGTAACAGTCCTAATACTGAGTAGTACCCATTAAACTTTTTATTTATCACTGGAGAGTAATAAAATAAAGGATGTCATATAGCTGTGTCAGGCTTATGTTGCCTGAGAATCCAGACCATCAGGCATGAATATTGAGGATTTCAGTCAATGGGCTGTGTTGTTTTTCTATGATATCGAAATAAGTGCAGAGGTTTATGCAATCAGTCGCTTATGTGTAAAAATCTTCCTAAAGCTCACCTTTGAGTCAGTTGACCTTCCTAGGCAATTGGTGATCCTTGGGGCATCAAATGCTGGGTAATTACTGGCTTTCCTTTAGTCTGGGAATCAAGTTGTGAATTACTGTGTGTACTTGATTTTGTCTCCCAGCTTTCCACAAACGTCAAATCCAAAGAAAAAGATGGGCATAAAGATTCCAGCATAAAACCTTTTGTCCGTCAGTGGACACAATTTCAGGTACTTTTAATGTTAAATCATTAACCTGATTGTATAATATTTTCCTCATAATTCAATGTACAATTTTTAGGGTGCCGTTCAAATTGTACTTTTTGGACTTTGAAAACTGTAGTTTTCCATGGGAAACAGATGAATTTCCAACTGAGATCTGGGTCTCCTTGATGGTAGACAAATGTCCCAAGACAGATTAGGTTATTGTTCAGGATTAGCTGAAAGTCATCTGTGCATAAAATAGTGCTGGATATTATTGATTCATTAAAAGATTTTTCTCTTGTGTGGGGAGAAGGGTGCAACAATGAATGAATGGAATCCCAAAATCTCTGTAGATGTTCATTGAAATGAAAAATAAACAACCTAAATTTAAAAAAATAAATAAATACAGGTAAAAAAAATATTTTTCTCTTCAGGGCAGTAATGGACAAGTGGAAAAATCGAGCCAATCATGAGAGGTGTTACTTTAGAATGATTGCAACTAACGTCTTGAAATAAAATGTATGTAACTTACAAAACAGAAGATTAGTATGTTGTGCAAAATTTCATCCTAACAATCCTGTTGTTGTTGTTATTATGTGCCGTTGAGTCGCTTGACACTCATAGCGACCCTATGTACAACAGCCCTAAACTCCACTCTGTCCTGTGCCAATCACACTGTCTCTGACACTCCCATTCCAA
>NW_006400080.1:2406492-2414263 GCF_000299155.1 Elephantulus edwardii | reverse complement strand
TTTTGATTTTCTGACTCCAACTCCTTGCACATTTCATTGTAATATTTTGCTTTGTCATCCCGTGCTGCCTTTTGAAATCTTCTATTCAACTCTTTAGTGTCTTGAATTCTTCCCTGTGCTTTGGCTTCTCTGCACTCCAGTGCAATTTTCAGAGTATCTTCCATCATCTATTTTGGTCTTTTCTTCCTCTTCTGTCTTTGCAATGACCATTTGCACTCTTCCTGGATGATACCTTTGATATCCTCCCAGAACTTATCTGGCCTTCGCTCATTAGTGTTCAAAGCCTCAAACCTGTTCCTGAGATGATTCTGAAATTCAGGTGGGATAGACTCATAGTCATATTTTGGTTGCCTTGGATTTGTTTTTATTTTCCTCAGCTTCAGCTTGAATTTGCATATGAGTAGTTGGTTGTACCTAGAGGGGGAAAAGCACTGATGTTGAATGGGTAACAAGAGACTCCTGTAGGGCCACATAGACAAAGAGACAGGAAAATATAGAGGAGCCAAAAGGCAGGAATGAAAACTCAGAAATTAGGGGGACATTTCAAGGTGCAAGATGGGATGCAGGAAGGATTGAAACCCTGATCAAAGCAACCCCCTTTCACATCTTAAACATCACAGAAAAAAAGGACATCTAACAGACGTGCAAACCTTCAAACGTCTATGTGGCCAAGTAGGACACAGAAAGGGCCCACAAAAAGATCTCCTTGCCTCACAGAGAGTGTACCAGTACCATCTTGCACCTGACACAAAGATGTCGCCAAGCTAAATAAAACCATTTTTTAAAAATCACGCTGACTGAAGAAATGCAAGAGCAGATTGTTTGTATTTTATTTTCCCTAGTCACACAGGCTGTACCCACTGCCCTAAGCAAACCAGAAATATCATAGTGACTTGAATGTATGTATGCCAAACAGAACCGCCCATTAGTGGAAGGTGATAAAGGGATCTTAAGAGGCCAAAATTGAATGATGTATTCCAATAAGAATTCAGTGGGAGATAATACTTTTAAAAGAAAACAAGGAATCAGTTCATTCACACACTTGGACGTTCAGGTGGTGGGTGCTGTGGCTCTCTGTCTCCCTTGAAACCGCGTTTGGGTTCTGGCCATCACCCTATGGCTCGGCAGTATGTCTGCTTACTACTATTGCACCAGACATCCTAAAACTGTAGTAACAAAGGAAATCACAGAACCGTAGAAAGAGGAAAATGGACAGAGCCTTTCTGACCCACCAAGAGTTGAGTATCCATCCACTTAGTGATTCAGCAAGTTTGCTTTGTGCATGAACTGAGATACAAAGACTCTATTCACCAAGACAAAGGAATAACCCACAAACACGGCAGAGACATCAGCAAGTCTATTACTGCACTACCCACGTCAGAGACCCATGCCACAGTAGACTAGAGCATCTGCATATCACAAGATTAAGCACATATCTCACCCATTGTATGTTAGATGTCAGTCATCACAAATCACCGCCACCTCCAACTGCAGCATAACACAGATGTCGCTGTTATGTGCAGTCGAGTTGCTTGAGAGTTACGACCCTATGTACAACAGCCCTGAAACCTGCTCTATCCTGTACCAACTTACTGTCTCTAACACCCCTACCCTCATCATCCCAGTCATTGAATCAATCCATTTCTTCAAGGGTCTTCCTCTCCTTTTCTGTCCCTCCACCCTTCCAAGCATGATGTCCCTCTGCAAGGTCTGATCCCTCCTTGCAACATACCCAAAATAAGTCAGACGAAGCTTCAGTATCCTTGCCGCCAAGGAGTGGCTTGGTTTCACCCTCTCTAGAATGAACTTGTTTGTTCTCCTATCAGTCTATAGTCTATTCAATCCTCTTCTCCCGCATCACACCTCTAGGGCATCAGTCCTCTTCTGTCATCACTAGTCATTGTCCAGTTCTTTGACACAAAACAAGCAATGACAAAAATTATGGCCTGGATCACGCATATGGTACTCTTCATACTGGCGTCATTGCTCTTCAGTAGTAAACAGATAATTGCACAGATACCTCATCAGAGATCACACACATACCAGAAGAAAGGAGCTTAAAATACATTCTACTATAACAATGTCACCATAATGTGCTGGAAACAGTAGACCACATTAAACTCTACAAAAAATGAAACAAATTATCACTTTAAAAAATGATCAAAACAGAAACATTGGATCTCCCAGAAAAAGAAAGGCTGATGGAATTCTCTGACAAGGGAGTTTAAAAGAATGACAACCAAGTGTTTCCTCAAAATGTAAGAATAATATGAGGATCACTACAAAGATTCAACAAGTAAAAGTCTAGAAGAAATTGAAAAATCATTATAAGACAAAGCACATGGAAAAATTTAGAAACCATTGGAAAACAAGCCGCTGTGAGCCCAGAATAATAAGAATACCTTTAGAAGTTGTCAAGATATTGGAGAGACAGAAGAGCAGAACTGAAGAGATGGAAAACCAGGTCAGGTAAGGAGAAGATTGGTCTGCAGCAATTCCCTGTAAAATAAAATAGTCTCTCTCTCTCTCTCTCTCTCTCTCATACACACATATGTATGTATGTATGTATGTATGTATGTATGTATGTATGTATGAGCAAGGACAGAAATTAAATAAAGACTGTGAATTGTATGGGATGTTATTAAGTTGAAGAACATCAGGAAGAAGGGGGAAAATGGTCCAAGAAAAATGTGAAATGGCTACTAATAGGTAAATTCCCAGCTATCAAAAATCATTGGAAAAGCATACATGAGGGGAGATATCATAATCACCAATGTGTTTTTCTCAGGCCGAGGTTATTCTTTGCATTCTGGATGTGCTGGCCTCTGTGGTTTTCCCAAATATGGGAAACTTGACTGCATAATTTGTGGTAGCGGGAGCCCCCATTCATGCTTTTCCCTGGGGGGTAGAGGGGTGAGGTTGATATACCCCCAGGAAGCTGAACTATCTCCAAATAAGAGAGGCTTTTAAAGGAAAACACCAATATATATAGTTCAATTCCTTGAAATCAAGGGCAAAAGTGAATTCTGATGAACAGCTTGGAGAAAAAAACTCAAAAAACCAAAAAACACAACCACAACAATGAGTGGGCTAACTAGTGTGGAGAATCAGTAGGTTTAAATTAATAGGTTTCTCAACAGAAATCATTCAAGGAAGGAGACAATGAGATCACATATTCAAAATTCTGGAAAACCAACCAAAACCACTGACGATCCTGAACCTAGCAAAACTCCCTCAAATAGAATAGGGAAATCAGGATGTTAATAGCAAAGAAGAAATTAAAAGAATTTTTGAAAATAAGACCAACTTTCCAGGAATTACTAAAGAAAGACCTTTACACAGACAAAACTTCAAAGTTGGTGGATTAAAGTAAACAACACATAAAAAAACCAATAATATGGTAGCAATCAACTTTTCCAATCGATAATCACATTGAATGTAAATGGGTTAAATGGAACAGTTTCTAGAAAAAGGTGTAGGGGATTGGATAAAAAACAAAACCCATCAATATGGGAGCATAAATATAGACTAAAGTGAAAAGAATGTAAAAGAGTGATACCAAGGACTTGTCAGCCAAAAGAAAGCCACAATGGTAATGTTTATTTGGGATAAAATAGACTTCAGGGGGAAACTAGCATAAGAGATGAGGAAGGATAGTATACGATGCTTAAAGAGTCAACAGGGCAAGAAGACATAATCTTAGTTATTTATCAATGCATCAAACAATAGGAGGTGAAAAATACACAAAATATGTTGTAGTAGACTTGAAGCAAGAAACCAGCCACCCCACAATGGTAGTTTTGCTGTTGTTATTGTTGTGTACCCTTGGGTCGGAAGGGACCCATAGCTGACCATCCAGTGTGTTTTCATTGGTTTGGGAAGAGATTACCCGTCTTTCTTCTGTGGAGCAGCTGGTGGGATCAAACCATGTTCCTTTGCATTGGTGGTGCAATTCCTTTCCACTAAGGCACTGAAGGTCCCTACAATAGCTGTTGTTATTGTTGTTGTTGTGTGCCATTGAGTCAGAACCAGCTCACAGCTGAGCCTGCAGTGTGTCTTCAGAGGCAGTAAATATCTCAGGAGGACATTGCCCATCTTTGTCCCACAGATCAGGTGATGGATTCAACCCCATGGCATTGGGATTGCAGCACTATCATGCACCACCCTCCTGGTCACTGCAATGCTCACAGGCTGCCTATGTCTTGAGAACACCAGGAACAGTTCTAAGGATACAAATGGAGCAGTTGAGTTGATCTTGCATAAACCTGTAGAAGTTCAAGGGAACGGGGGGGGGGGATGTTTATATAAATTTTTATGATATTTTTTATTTACTTTGTTTTTTAAAGAGTGTGTTCCGGAAGAGCTGAGTCCTGAAGATGTGGCAGGTAAATAGCAACACTTGGGGTAGGATTCAACAGACAAAAAATCAAGGGAACACTCCAGTCATGAGTGACACCCCACAGACTGAAAAAGGGGCTGTGAAATCAGAGCAGTCATTGAAATGTATCAGTAGGTCTCTTTGGCCCTTTCTGTATTTTAATGACATAACACAAGAAGATACTTATGGCAAGAATTATGTTTTCAAAAAGTGTTTAAATCTTTGGTAGAAAAGGTGATTTCCCCCATGAGAGTGTAGCGTTCTACCATATTTGGAAATAATCAAAGCTTTAATTAAATTTGCTGGGATTAATTGTGAATTGGACAAAAGTGATATTGTTTTTTAATATATTTTATAATTTTTTAATTTATTTTTCCATTTTTTTTGTGTGTACTGTTAAATCTGATCCAATGGTACTGGAGGCAAGTGCCCCTCCTCCAGCAGAGCATCTGGTGGAAATTGTTATTTTATTTTGATGTTCCCCTATGATTCTGTGAATAAATTGAGGTCTATCCCTTTCATAGGCCCCTAGTTACGACTGGAGATAGACTTGTTGCTTGATGCTACTGGAGGTTGGAAAGTAGACATTGTCACTTTTTTATTTTTTAATTAAAACTCCTTCAACTCTCCAGTATATCGTTTGCTTCTTTAAAAAGTGTATGTCAAGGGCAGGGAGACGTACTTAAACCTTTCATTATATGATTCCTTTTTCTGTAAAATAGAGATAGGAAGCATAATACTGAGCATGATTTTTAGGCTCCATTTCAAACCTAAGCATTAAATCCGACCCCTAGCTGGCACTACGGGAACTCCAAATCATCACCCGGTGACAGAGGCGCAGCTGCCAACAACAGTGTTCTTTCGACCAAGTCGATCTCCTTTGGCGCCGCCACCAGCACCCACTCCACCACCAGCCTCTCTGCCTCCAGAGTCTCCCGGCCTAGAGTCTTCAGCGGCAGCATCTCAGCCACCCGAGTCTCCTCCACCTGAGACACCTCCACCTGAACAACCTCCACCTGAGATTTCTCCACCCAAGTCTCCTCCGCCTGAGACTCCTCCACCTGAGTCTCCCGTACTAGAGTCCCTGAGTCTGCGGTCTGTGACACCTGAGACTCCACCAGCTGAGTTGCAGATACCAGAGGCTCTAACATTGCAATCTGTGCCAGCTGAGTTTCTGCAACTTGACTCTCCACCATCTGAGTCTCCATCCCCTCAGTTTCAAGAAATCGAGTCTTCATCCCCAGAATTTCCAGAACTCGAGTCTTCACAATCAGATTCTCTTGTGTTTGAATCTTCACCAAATGAGTCTCCAATACACAAGGCTCCATCACCTGCGTCTCCAGGAGAACATTCCCCACCTGCTGAGTCTCTGGCTCCTGAATCTGTGCCTTCTGAGACTCCACGACCCAAGTCTATTCATGTCAAGTTTCCACCACGTGACTCGTCACCAGACTCTCTACCACCAGTTTCCATTTAAGTGTCTACCACCACAGTCTCTGCCAAACAAGTGTCCACCAACTGGTTCTCCAGTCTGACAGTCTCTGTCACTAGACTGTCAACCACCATGTTCCATGTGACTCTCCACCACCAGAGTCTCCACCATCAACATCTCTGCCACCTGAATCTCCACCATTGAATTTCCACCACTTAAGTTTCCATCACCAGACTATCACCTCATTCCATCTGTTTCCATCTCCAACTCCAGAGACTCACCACTTGAATTTATTCCATTTGAGCCTCCACCAATGGACTTTCTGACACCCAGGTCTCCAAACCACCATTAGCACCTTCACCACTGTTACCACCTGTGGTGGCACCACAACCTTTAGCTCCACCATTAACTTAGTGACATCATCACCTTTGGTGTCACCACAACATCATCTCGAGCACCATCAGTGCCAACACCTCCTTCGACGTTACCATTATCACTAGTCCCAGCACTAGTTTCATTGCCATCATAGACAATGATATCACCACCAGCAATGTCTTGGCCAACACTGCCTAAGCCACCTGCAACACAGCCACCACCTCCTCCAACAATGTCTGTGAGGAGTCCCAGGGGCCATCGCCAGTGCTACAGAGTAGCCCCACAAGGTGGTACTCCAGCTGTGGCCAAGGAGCTGCCACCACAATACAGGGGACCCTGAAAAGTGCACAGCTTCCCCACAGGGATCCTGGCCATATGCAAATGGCCCCTGAAAGCTCAGACACAACCACCTCCCCAGAGGACTTCACCACAAGCACTACCCTGAATGCTATGCCAAAACCAAAGTTCATGATGCCCACAATCTCCAGGATACCCTGCCTCTGTTGTCCTGGTAGTCACCTCTGCTACTGAAGGCCCCAGGAAGCCCTCAGAACCACCACACAACTGCTGGGGAAGCGTCTCTAGAGCTAACTCAATGACTGCCATTCTCGTGACTTGGTTGCTGGGCAGAGGGCCTCCAAGACCTCATCTGATGTTGCCTTCAACACCAACCCCACTGAAGAAGGTAGGAGGCCAACTTGACAACCAGGAGGAACCAGGGCCACCAGAGCTGAAGGGGGAGAGGACAGAAAACCTCTCCATCTGCCGGTGGGAGTACTGCTCTGAAGGGTCAGTCTATGTGTACTGCAGTCTGTGTCAGTTGAGTCTGTACAACTTGACACTTCAACATCTGAGTCTCAATCCCCTGAATTTACGGAAATAGAGTCTCCTGCCCCCGAATATGCAGAGACAGAGTCTCCATCCCCCGAGTTTCCAGAAATATTGTCTCCATCACCCCAGTTTCCAGAAATAGTGTCTCCACCCCCAGACTTTCCAGAAATAGAGTCTCCATTCCCCCAAATTTCCAGAAATAGAGTCTCCATCCCCCGAGTTTCCAAAAATACTGTCTCCATCCCTGAATTTCCAGAAATAGAGTCTCCACGCCCTCAGTTTCAAGAAATGGTGTCTCCACCACCATCCTCGACTTTTCCAGAAATAGAGACTGCTCCCTGAGTTTCCAGAAATAGCATCTCCATTGCCTGACTTCACAGAAATACAGTATCTATTACCCGAGTTTCCAAAAATAGAGTCTCCACCCTCCTAGTTTCCATAAATAAGGGTCTCCATGCCCTGAGTTTCTAGAAATACAATCTCCACCCCCTGAAATACAAAACAGAATCTCCACCCCTCAATATTCCAGAAATACAGTCTCCATCCCCTGAGTTTCTAGAAATATAGTCTCCATCCCCCGAGTTTCCAGGAATACAGTCTCCAAACCTGAGATTCCAGAAATAGAGTCTTCATCCCCGAGTTTACAGAAATATAGTCTCCATTCCCGGAGTTTCCAGAAATAGAGTCTCCATCCAACCGACTTTTGAGAATTAATCTCCATCCCCTGAGTTTCCAGAAAAAGAGTCTCCACCTCC
>NW_006400080.1:2398976-2406140 GCF_000299155.1 Elephantulus edwardii | reverse complement strand
GTCACCAGGTGCCAAGTTTCCAGAAATACAGTCTCCAACCCCTGAGTTTTCAGAAATAGAGTCACTATCTCCTGAGTTCCAAAAAGACAGTCTCCAACCTCCAAGGATCCAGAAATACAATCTCTACCCCCTGAGTTTCCAGAAATAGAGTCTCCTTCCCCACTGTTTCTAGAAATAGAGTCTCCCTCCCTCAAGTTTCCAGAAATACAGTCTCCACCCCTGGAGTTTCCAAAAATAGTCTCCACCCCCTGAGTTTCCAGAAATATAGTCTCCATCCACGGAGTCCCCAGAAATACAGTCTCCATCCCTAGTTTCTTGAAATAGAGTCACCACCCCTGAGTTTCCAAAAACAGTCTCCATCACCTGAATTTCTAAAAATAGAGTCTCCACCCCCGAGTTTCCAGAAATACAGTCTCCATCCCCTCAGTTTCCAAAAATACAGTCTCAACCCCCAGAGTTTCAAAAAAAATTAGAGTCTCTACCCCTTTAGTTTCCATAAATAGTCTCCATCCCCCGAGTTCCCAGAAATACAGTCTCCATTCACCGAGTATCCAGACATAGTCTCCATCCCCGAGTTTCAAGAAATAGTCTCTACCTAGCCCCCAACTTCCCAGAAATGAGTCCACCCCCTGAGTTTCCAGAAATAGTCTCCACCTTCCCCTCCAAGTTTCCAGAAATAGTGTCCATCTCCCATGTTTTCAGAACTAGAGTCTCCTTCCTTCTAAGTTCCAGTAATAGAGTCTCCACCCCCAAGTTTCCAGAAATACAGTGCCCATTGCAGAAGTTCCAGAAATAAGAGTCTCCACCCCCCGAGTTTCCAGAAATAGAGTCTCCTTCCCCTGAGTTTCCAGAAATGCAGTCTCTGTTCCCCAAGTTTTCAGACAGTCTCCATCCCCCAAGTTTCAAGAAATATAACCTCCACCTCTATCCCGACTTTCCAGAAATAGAGTCCACCCCCTGAGTTTCCAGAAAGAGTCTCCACCCTACGAGTTTCCTGAAGTGCAGTGTCTATCTCCCAAGTTTCCAGATACAGTCTCCTCCCCACGAGTTTCCAGAAATAGTGTCCACCGCCAAGTTTCCAGAAATAGGGTCTCCATCCCCAGAGTTCCCAGAAATAGAGTCTTCATCCCCCACATATGCAGAAATACAGTCTCCATCCCCTGATAGATAGAGTCTCCACTCCCCCCGATTTTCCAGAAATAGACTCCACCCCCCCAAGTATCCAGAAATAAATTTACCATCCCTCGAGTTTCCAGAAATAGGGTCTCCATCACCTGAGTTTCAAAAATAGTCTCTACTGCCTGAGTTTTCACAAAAAGAGTCTCTATCCCCAAGATTTCAGAAATAGTCTCCAACCCCCAAGTTTCTGGAAATAGAGTCACCATGTGCTGAGTTTCCAGAAATACAGTCTCCATCCCCAGAGTTTCCAGAAATAGACTCTCCAGCCTCTGAGTTTCTAGAAATACAGTCTCCACCCAAGTTTCCAAACATACAGCTCCATCCTCTGAGTTTCCAGAAATACAGTCTCCATCCCCCCTGAGATTCCAGAAATAGAGTCTCCACCCACTGAGTTTTTAGAAATAGAGTCTACACCTTCCTCTGAGTTGCCAGAAATATAGTCTCCATCCCCTGAGTTTACAGAAATAAAGTCTCCATCTCCCAAGTTACCAGAAATACAATCTCTATCCCCCAAGTTTCCAAAAATAGGGTTTCCATCGCCCAAGTTTCCAGAAAGTCTCCAGCCCTCTGAGTTTCCAGAAATAGAGTCGACATCCCACGAGTTTCCATAAGTAGAGTCTCCTTTCCC
The DNA here is from genome assembly GCF_000299155.1 of Elephantulus edwardii. Classification (NCBI taxonomy): domain Eukaryota; kingdom Metazoa; phylum Chordata; class Mammalia; order Macroscelidea; family Macroscelididae; genus Elephantulus; species Elephantulus edwardii. The sequence goes on along the minus strand of NW_006400080.1, from coordinate 2,404,333 downwards.
CGAGTTTCTAGAAATAGTCTCCATCCCCCAAGTTTCATGAAATATAGTCTCCACCTTGCCCCCGGCTTTCCAGAAATAGAGTCCAATCTCTGAGTTTCCAGAAATAGAGTCTCCATCCCCTGAGTTTCCAGAAATACAGTCCATCCCCCAAGTTCCAGAAATAGTTTCCAACCCTGAGTTTCCAGAAATAGTCTCTATCACGCGAGTTTCCAGAAATACAATCTCCATCCCACGTGTTTCCAGATTATAGTCTCCATAACCTGAGTTTCCACAAATAGTGTCCATCACCCTAGTTTCCAGAAATAGAATCTCCATCCCCCAGATTTCCAGAAATTGATTCTCTACCCCCTGAGTTTCCAGAAATAGTCTCCTTCCTCCTGAATTCCAGAAATAGAAGTGCATTCCTGCGTCTCCAGAAATAGTCTCCATCCCCCGAGTTCCAGAAATAGTCTCCCCCACCCCGAATTTCCAGAAGAAGAGTGGCGATCCCCTGAGATTCCAGAAACAGTCTCCTCCCCTGAGTCTCCAGATATAGAGTCACCATGCGTCAAGTTTCCAGAAATACAGTCTCCATCCCCTGAGTTTCTAGAAAGAGAGTAACTATCTGCCAAGTTTCTAGAAGTAGAGTCTACATCACCCGAGTGTCCAGAAATAGTCTCCATCCCCCAAGTTTCCAGAAATATAGTCTCCATCCCCTGAGTTTCCAGAAATACAGTCTCATCCCCCGTTTCCAAAAAGTCTCTACCCCCAAAGTTTCCAGAAATAGTCTCATCCCCCATTTCCAAAAATAGTCTCTACCCCCCAAGTTTCCATAAATACAGTACCTATCCCTTGAGTTTCCAGAAATACAGTTTCCATCCCCTGAGTTACCAGGAATGCAGTCTTCCCCTCCCCACCCCCCGAGATTCTAGAAAAAGAGTCTCCATCGGCTGAGTTTCCAGAAATGGACTCTACCCTCCACCCACCGTGATTCCAGAAATGGTCTCTATCCCTGAGTTTCCAGAACTACAGTCTCCATCACCTGAGTTTCCGGAAATACAGTCTCTAACCCCGTAGTTTCCAAAAATAGAGTCTCCACCCCCAGAGTTTCCAGAAATACAGTCTCCATTCCAGTGTTTCTAGAAATAGAGTCTCTATCTGCTGAGTCCCCCAGAAATACAGTCTCCATCCTTTGTTTCTAGAAATAGTCTCCAGCCCCCGAGTTTCCAGAAATAAGAGTCTCCATCCCCCGAGTTTCCAGAAATATAGTCTCCTCCTCCCCACAACTTTCCAGAAATAGAGTCCACCGCCGAGTTTCCAGAAATAGTCTCCACCCTATGAGTTTCCAGAAAGATAGTCTCCATCTCCGAAGTTTCCAGGTAGAGTCTCCATCCCCCGAGTTTCTAGAAATATAGTCTCCTTCTCCCCCCGACTTTCCAGAAATACAGTCTTCATCCCCCGAGTTTCCAGAAATAGTCTCCATCCTCTGAATTTCCAGTAATAGAGTCTCCAACCCCAAGTTTCCAGAAATACAGTATCCATCCCTGAGTTTCCAGTAATAGAATCTCTGTCCCCCGAGTTTGCAGAAATACAGTCTCTATCCCCAGAATTTCCAGAAATACAGTCTCCATCCCCCGAGTTTCTAGAAATAGAGTCTCCATCCCCTGAGGTTCCAAAAATAAAGTCTCCATCCTCCGAGTTTCCAGAAGTAAGTGTCTCCATACCCTGACATTCCAGAAATAGTCTCCACCCCCCTAAGTTTCCGGAAATAGTCTCTACCCCCGAGCTTCCAGAGGTATAGTCTACATCCCTCGATTTCCAGAAATATAGTCTCCATCCCCGATTTTCCAGAAATAGAGTTCCCCCCCTCCTGAGTATCCAGAAATAGTCTCCACCCCCCCGAATTTCCAGAAATACAGTCTCCATCCCCCAAGTTTCTAGAAATACAGTCTCCATACCCTGAGTTTTCTGAAATACAGTCTCCATCCCCCAAGTTTTCTGAAATAAAGTCTCCATCTCCCGAGATTCCAGAAATAGAGTCTCCACCCCCCGAGTTTCCAGAAATATAATCTCCATCCTTCGAGTTTCCAGAAATCCAGTGTTCCACCACTGACTTTCTGCTGTCACAATCTCCATCAAATGTATCTATGCCATTTGAGCCTCCAATACTTGAGGCTCCATCTCCTGAGTCTCCAGTACTATATTCTCCACCTGCTGAGCCTCTGACTCCTGAATCTGCATCACCGGAGACTCATGACCCAAGTCTATTCCAGTCAAGTTTCCATCATGTGACTCTTCGTCACCAGACTCTCTACCACCAGTTTCCATTTAACTGTCTGCCACCACAGTCTCTGTCAATTAAGTTTGCACCAACACACTGTCAACCACCATGTTCCATGTGACTCTCCACCATCAACATTTCCGCCTCCTGAATCTCCACCAGTGAATTTCCACCGCTTAAGTCTCTGTCATCAGACTATCACCTGTTTCCATCTGAATCTCCACTTCCAGAGACTCACCACTTGAATTTACTCCACCTGAGCCTCCACCAATGGACTTTCCGCCACCCAGGCCTCCAAACCACCATCAACATGACCACCTTCCCCACTGTTACCACCTATGGTGGCAATACAGCCTTTAGCTCCACCATTAACTTAGTGCCCTCATCACATTTGGTGTCACCACAACATCATCTCAACACCATCAGTGCCACCACCTCCTTCGACATCAACATCATTACTAGTCCCTGCACTAGTGTCATTGCCACCATAGACCACGATATGACCACCAACAATGCCTTAACCAATACTGCCTAAGTCAACTGTAACACATCCGCCAACAATGACTGTTAAGTGTCCCAGGGGCTGTCTTCAGTTCTGCTGAGTGGTCCTGGAAGGTGGTGCTCCAGCTGAGGCCAAGGAGCTGCCACCACAATACAGGGGACCCTAAAACATGCACAGCCTCCCCACATGGATCCTGGCCATCTTCAAATGGCCCCTGAAGGCTCAGCCACAACCACATGACTGGGGGATTCGGCCATAAGCACTATCCCGGAATTCTCTGCCACAACCAAGGTTCATAATGCCAGCAATCGGCAGGATACCCTCCCAAGTTGTGATGGTAGTCTCCTCTGCTGCTGAAGGACCAAATGATTCCACTGAGTTAATTGGACACAAAGACTCCTTTGCCAAGGGACAGGAACACAAGGCAGCGCATGGGCCCTTCCAGGCCCCTCCTGGACCTCCCTCTTCAAAGGTCACATCACAAATCAGACTGCAGGTCCACTTACCTCAGAGCAAACAAACTCCTATGAAGTCAACCTCTCTCTCAGACCTCAGGCAAGACTGATCGTTGACTAAAGTTTGGGTGGGTCATCCAGGGGCCTCCTCTGAATGGAGCAGCAACTGGAACCCTATTCACATAAAAGGCCAGAATGTCTTCTGGACAAAAACTAAGACTTATAATACTTCTTAACATAAACTGAACATTTATTTATTACTGAACCTTTTGTTCAGTGTTTGTATGTCTTGCGTATTTGATGCATTAATGGAAGTTTTAAAATTGTGTGGTACAAAATAAAAAATAAAATAAAATAGTGTGGTGGATTCCTCCAAAACATTTTATAAAATCTTATTTCAGGGACACTTTTGTCCCTCTTCCCAGCTGGCCTTCCAGATGCAAAGCCAATGTGCTTTCTTTTTTGAGTCAGGGGCCAAGTTATGGAAAACAGATGCCTCGGGCAGTGAATGACACAGATTCAGCGTGTTCACGTCTGTTGAGCCAAGGGCCAGGTCAGCAGCATCGGCAGCTACCCTGTGCAGTCTGCTTCCCAAGCTTGATTGCTCCAGTGCTTCCATTGTCATGGGGATCTAAGGGTGGGATCTGGAGACTCATGCCTTAAATGAGCTCCTCAATATTAACAGTATTCTTGGCATTTGTCTCCACCACAATGACACCTATGGACTCTGCATTCTCCTTAGCCTCGTTCAAGGGAACCTACCTAATAGCTGAAAGGTCACATTTGTTCTGAACAAACAGCCATGACAATGTTGTCTGTACCATGTTCTTTTAGTTCTTTAACCCATTTTTTTTTCAGGGTCTGAAAAGAATACTGTTTGGTTATATCATAAACATGTCAGCTACAGCAGATTCATGAGAGTACATGGGAGCTAGCGAGTGAAACCATTTCTCGACAGCAGGTCCCAGATGAGGAATTTATGAAGTTTGATTACCACAAGGCACAGTTCTGGTCATAAAAGATGCCTCAATAGTCAGGCTGATGTTGTGGTCAAGATGATTCTGGACAAATCAGCACATGATACTTGATTTCTGTCCCATGGCTGATCCTCCACAGCAGAATCACAGGTTATGAGAGGAGAGTATCCATCTTTCTCTCATGTATCAACTGGTGAATTTGAACCATTGTGTTGGTAGTACAAAATACCGAGAAGGCACACTTTAAACTCCCGGATCATCATCTCCTCAGGCCTGGGCAGCACTCAGGACTCCGCAGCCTCTGGGCTCTGTCTGTGCTGCGCCCTTGATGGCTGTCCAGTCTTTGAGGTCTGCAGTCACCTGGGTGGCGGCGGGATGCTAAACTGTCTGAACAGAACCTGGTGGAATGGAAAAAACAGACTACTCCTAATCATTACACAAACCCTATTTGCATTTTCCCATCCACAGTCAGTGACGAGGAGAGTCATTTTGACAATCTCCACATTGTCCCACATGAGAACCTGCAATGAGGTGTGCAGCAATCAATCATGTAAGATGGGTTTTGTTATAAAGGCTTCTGGAAAGACAGACATCAATTATTTTAGGATCACATGAATGTGCTATTGACTACATACCAGAGTCTGAATCCCAAATCCAGTGTGCCTTTCTCCAATCAGGGAGAGCATTTGACAGTCACAGGTGCCTCTTACCAACATTTATTAGAGTCCAGGCAAAATTTCTTTCCCTAAGAGAATTTTAAAAGGAAGCTAATAATAGAAGGCTTAAAGCCACAACAGCACTAAGCAGTTATTAGGAAGATGGAGGAGTTTCCTACACTTTCCTATCTTGTTCTGTGCTGTCATGTTTTATATTCCTAAGTCTTTATGTGGAGACATAGATGAAAGGCTCATGTCCTGTAGTTCTTCAAGCTAGCAGGTGCTGTAAACCTGCCCAAGAGAACAGATACATCTCTATGTGTCCTGACTTTATAGGGCCATGTTCCCTCTCCCTTGGAAGTGGGTGAAATGTTTTCATCATCATGATTTTACATGACACTGTTGCAAGGAAAAGACAACAAATCTCCTTCACAAATCAAACAAGCTGGGACCAAAGATTCATAGCACTGTTTTTGTTGTTGTTATGTGCCGTCGAGTTGTTTGCGA
>NW_006400080.1:2387952-2397705 GCF_000299155.1 Elephantulus edwardii | reverse complement strand
CAGTTGGGTCGCCCTTCTTTGGGATGGGAACAAATATTGACCTCTTCTAGTCAGTTGGCCAAGTGGTTGTTCTCCAGATTTCTTGGCACAACTTGTTGAGCACATCCACGGCAGCTTCTGTTACCTGAAATATGTCAATTGGTATACCATCTATTCCGGGGGCCTTATTATGCAAAGGTGCCAAATAATGCAGGTCCAGGAGTAGTCAAGTGACTGAAGAGAAGTAGCATTTATTTGGAAGTATAAAGTTCCCTCTAAGTTGGAATTGGGAGTTCTTTAACAACTTATCAAATCTGCTATTTCTCATCTATTATTAATATGGAAACAGTAGACAGAGCTTTTTATGGTACAGACCCATCAACATTCCTAAGTTCTGTTAAGGAAAGCCCAATAAAGTCATCCTCTGATCCAAACCTACATTAGCTATGAATGTAGAGATTTTTGTATAATTACTAAGAATATCCTTGACTTTCAGCCAAGGTCCTGTATTATCCTTCCAGGTAAACCTCTGAAAAGCTACTTCTGGTGCATTTATTCTCAGGGTGATAAGCGTGATAAGTTTCTCCTTGGTTAAATGTTAGTCAAATTGTATGGTCTTTAGCTCGATGATTTTACCCTTCAACAACAAAAATAAAACTGGGATTAGGTATAATTTGTCCTACTAGACATTTCCCTTGGATTTTGAGAGGGTCAATACAGGTGAGTACCCAGATATAAGTATCTAGACACCAGGCTTCATAAAGGATACAATTTAGGTTATTATAGCAAACCAACAGTTGTCAGTTCAAGCTCATCTTCCATGGCCATTTAGCTATAACAACCAGGGTTTAATTGTTGATTAAAAATGAGCTTCCATTAGTTTTTGTTAAGTGTCTTCAAATCCAGTAAGACTCGTTGTTGTTGTGTACTGTGGAGCTGGAAAAGACCCATGTCTTACTCTCAAGCAAGTTTTCAGAGGCAGTCAATTGTACAGAGAAGACTGCTCATCCTTCTCCCATGAAGCAGTTGGCTGATTTGAACCATGTGTCTTTGAGACTCTTAGCAAATCTAAGAAAAACAAACCTGAAACTGGTCCTATCCTGTGCTATCCTCATCATCTCTGATACACTTGAATTCATTGCTGCAGTCAGGTGACAACAAATCATTTTGTAGAGGGACCTTGTGAGGGACAGATGTGAAGTCTCCATTCAGCTTTGACTCATTTCAGTCTCTGGTTCTGTGCTGCTGCTGTCACCGAGGTTCCAGACTGAATGGCACAGGAATTTCTAACAAGTTCATTTTTACCTTAAATAAAAGCAACTCTATGATTAAACCCCCACCCTGCCCATCCTCAACCCACTGCTTCCACACTTCCCCCGCCTTGCATCCTCATACTTGTTTTAAAATAGTGGGCTTATGCAATATTTGTCCTTATGGGATTGAGTTAGTTCACTTTAATGCTCTCCAGTCCCTCCCAAGTTAGGTGGTGATTTACAAAATCATTGTTGCTGTACGCTTCGTGGTATTCCATCATGTGAATGTACCATAATTTCTCAATCCATTCTATTGTGGTTGGACATTTGTGCGGTTTCCATGTTCTTGTGATGGTGATATTGCTCTGAACATTATTGTGCAAGTCTCAGTTTATGCCTCATTTCTAATTTTCTCGGGATATAGTCCAAGCAGTGGAATAGCTAGCTGGGACATATGAAATAGCTTCATTTGGCTTTTTCTGGAAATGCCAAGCTGCCTTTCAGAGTTTTTGTGCCAGTTTACAGGATGTGGATCCTGTTTCAGATTTCGGCAGGTAGCAGTCCACTTTTGCCAGCTCCATTTGTTGAAGAGGTTGTCATTTCTCCATTTGATAGATTTTATTTTCTTGTTGATTATCAGCTGACCATAGATAGATGGGTCCATTTCTGAGTTCTCAATTCTCATCCATTGGTCTGTGTGCCTGTCATTGTACCAGAACCATGCTGTTTGGTTACTACCACTGCTTAGTGGTTTTTGAAGTCAGTTTTTTATGCCTCCCACTTTGTTTTGCTGAAGTGCTTTGCTTATCCACAGTCTCTTTCCTCTCCAAATACACTTGACAATTTCCTTGAAAGGTGAACTTAGTAACTATATTGGACTTGTGGTGAAAATGTACATTGCTTTTGGTAGGATTACCATTTTCAAAATATTGAGTCTTCCTCTCCATAAACAGTGAACAATTTTTCATTTATTTATTTAGATCTTGTATTGTGTCTCACAAAAATGTTCTATGTTGTTGTTGATTGTTTTTGAGTTAAGCAGGACTCACAGCAACCCTATAATCAAAAGGCTTGAAGCCCCTCTACAACTATCAACATTTATCAAAGTTCATAGAGTTTCTGGAGGCATGTGTTTTAGGAAGTGAATGCTAATAGTTCTTTATATGGGTCTTTTGTGTCTCTAGTTAGGTTCAATCCCAAGTATCTCAATTTATGGTTGGCTATTGTAAATGGCTTTGCTTTCTTGATTGCCTTGTCTGAGTTCTCTTTGTTATTGTACAAGAATCTGATTTTTGGATTTTGATCTTGAATCCTACCAATCTACTAAATTGGCCTACTAGCTCTACCAGTGTTTTTGTTGAGTCCTTGGATATTTCTATGTATACTATCATATCATTTGCATATAGTAATTATTTCACCATCTCTTTGCCCATGTGGGTTCCTTTTATTTCCTCCTCCTGTAGTTATTACCCTAGCAAGTATTTCCAATGCAATATTGAAAAGAATTGGTGACAGTGGGCATCACTGCCTGGTCCCTGTTCACAAAGAAATTGCTTTTAGTCTTTCTCCACTGAGAATTATATTGGTTCTTGGCTTTGTTGAAATACTTTTGACTATGTTGAGGAAATTCCCTTCTATTCCAATTTTGCTGAGTGTCTTAATCATTTTGTTAAATGCCTTTTCTGCCTCAATTGCTAGGGTCATATGGTTGTTATTTGCTTTGTTACTGTGGTGAATTATGTTGTTTGTTTTTTTTTTTTTATGTGGAACAATCTCTGCATACTCACTGTGAATCTCACTTGGTCATGATGAATTTTTTTTTATGAATTATTTTTAAGATGTGCCTTTGGATTCTATTGTTGTTGTTAAGTGTCATTGAGTTGCAGACAACTCATAGCAAACCTACGAAGGAGAATCCTCAACACTTGTATGTCTTTCATCCTCTCTCCAGGTTCATAGGGTTTTCCGGAGCCAAGCTCTTATGGAAGTGGATGCCATTCCTGCTTCCATTTGGGGAGTTTCTCCCAACACTGTCCACCAAGGGTAACCAACCATTAACACATTTGACACCTCAGCATCACACAGTGTTCAACCTCACATCAACCACAAGATACTGCTGTACGGCAAGTTGAAAAACCAGGGCTATATGACCTAGAGGAATGTTTGATCAAAAACAGTGAAGACAGACCCTAGGGCGGTGGATTAAAAGTTACCCACCTTTGGCTTGATTACATCTATAATTTTCTTTTTTGGTGTTATCTTCTGGTTTTGGTATTAGGGCTATGCTTGCTTCACAGCATGTTTCTGGGAGTGTTGCTTCTTTTTCTAATTTTAAAAATAACTAAAGTAGGACTTGTAGTAATTCTTCTCTAAATAGTTGGTAGAATTCAGCTTGAAGCCATCTGTTCCAGGACTTTTTTTGGGGGGAAGTCTTTTTATGACATGCGCAGCTTCATCTTTTGTCTCATCTGTTCATGTGTTCTACACCTGACCCTGTCAATCTGGTAGGCTATGCGTTTCAAGGCCTTTGTCCATTTCCTCTAAGTTTTCAAATTTATCCAAGTATAGCTTTTTATAATATCCCAATATTATAGATTTAATTTTTTCTAGTTCTGTTGTAATGTCATATCTAGTATTCCTAAATTGAGTTATTTGTGTCGTCTCCTTTTTTCTTTTGTTAATTTTCCCAATAGTTTTTCAGTTTTACTGATCCTTTCGAAAAACCAGCTCCTTGTCTTATTGATGGTTTTAATTGCTTTTCTGTTTTCTATCTCCCTGATTTCAGCTCTTGTTCTTATAATTTAGTTGTAGAGGCTGTGCGATTAGATTGATATTCTTTTTTTACTTGATGAAGGTTGAGTTCAAGCATTAATTTTGATTCTTAATTTTTTTATATGTTTGACTAATACTTTGAAATGCCCCCTGAGGACTGCCATAGTGGCAATCCAGAGGCTTTGGTATCTTGTATTTTTATTATCATTTGTTTTTAGGAACTTTTTTTATTTCATTATTTATTCCATAACCAATAGTGCTCTGTTGTTGTTATGTGCCGTCGAGTGGCTTGTGACTCATAGTGACCCTATGTACAACAGCCCTAAACCCTGCTCTATCCTCTGCCAATCTCACTGCCTCTGACAGACCCATCCCGATTACCACAGTTACTGAAGCAGTCCACCTCACAGAGCGTCTTCCACTCTTGCGCCATCCCTCCAGCCTCCCAAGCATGATGTCCCTCTCCAAGGATTTGTCCCTCCTTACAACATGTCCAAAGTATGTCAGATGAAGTCCCAGAACCCTTGCCTCCAAGGAGCAGCCTGGTTTAACCTTCTCCAGAATGAATATGTTTGTTTTCTTGTCAATCATGGTACATTCAATACTCTTCTCCAGCACCACAGCTCAAAGGCATCAATTCTCCTTCTATTCTCCCTAGTCATTGTCCAACTCTGATGTATACCAAGTGATTGCAAAGACTTTAGTCTGTATCAGACGCAACTTAGTCTCCAGAGTGACACCATTGCTCTTCAGTACCCTGGAGAGATCTCTAACAGCAGACTTTCCCATCGCAATAGTTTTTTGATTTCTTGTCTACTGGTGGCAAGAGTGTTTGCTGTGGATCCAAATAGACTAAAGTTGTTAACAATCTCAGTCTTCACCATCCATCCTGATGCTGCCAATTGGTCCGGAGTTGAGAATCTTTGCCTTCTTGACACTGAACCTCAATCCATACTGAAGGCTGCAGTCCTTGACCCTCTGCAGCAAGGTCCTCCTCAGTTTTAGCAAGCAGGTCTGTGTCATCTGCATAATGCAGATCATTAATAGATCTTCCACCAATACTGACACCACACTTCTCCTCATAGAGCCCAGCCTCTCGGATAATCTGTTCTGCATACAGGTTAAAAAGGTATGGAGATAGGACACATCCCTGGCGTATACCTTTCCCAACTTTGAAACATGCAGTGTTTCCCTGCTCTGTTCTGATGACTACCTCTTGGTTCAAGTATAGGTTTTGCATTAGCATGATTAAATATTCTGGGATTCACATTCTTTTCAGAGTCTGGCACAGTTTGTTATGATCCATATGGTCAAACATATTTGCATAATCAATTAAACACAGATATATAGTCTTTTGATATCCCCTGCTTTCAGCTAAGATCCATCTAACATCAGCTACAATAACCCTAGTACCACGACTCCTTCTAAACCCAGCCTGGACTTCAGGCAGTTCACTGCTGATGTGCTGTTCCAGTCATTATTGGATAATCTTCAATAGAATCTTGCTTGCATGTGAAATCAATGATATTTTTCTATACTTTCCACACTCTGTTGGCTCACCCTTCTTTGGAATGGGAACAAATATAGATCTCTTCCAGGCAGTTGGCCATGTGCTTGTTCTCCCGATTTCTTGGCACAATTTGGTGAGTATGTCTAGGGCAGCATTTGTTAGCTGAAGTAAATCAATTGGTATACCACCTATTCCTGGGGCCTTATTTTTTGCTATTATCCTATTAGTTTTCAAGTTTTGGCTTTATCCTCTTTTGGTCAATTTCTAGCTTTATGACCCTGTGGTCTGAGAAGATACTTTATATTATTTGAATGTTTTTAATTTGTTGAGACTTGGTTTGTACTCTAATATGTGATCAGTTCTGCAGAATATGCTATGTGCACTTGAGAAGAAAGTGAATTGAGTTTTAGTTGGGAACAGAGCTTGGAATACATCCATGAGGTCGAGCTGACTGATTGTGTAGTTTATATCTTCTGCCTCTCTGTTAAGTTTCTTTTGAGTTGACCTATTCTTTGGTGAGAATGGTGTGTTAAAGTCTCTTACCACTATTGTCTATTTGTTTCTTCAGTTTTGTTAATAGTGGCTTTAGGTATTTAGCATGTCTATAATTTCGTTTCATAAGTGTTGACCAATGTTACGTCTCTTGATTTACTGTGCCTTTAATAACTTTATAGTGCCCTTCTTTATCTTTGATGGTAGTTTTCATTCTGAAGTTTATTTTATCCGAGATTAGTATGGCCACTCCTTCTTTTTTGTGATTACCATTTGATTGGCATATTTTTTCCCCAGCCTTTGACTTTTGAATCTATTTTTCTCTTCGTTTCTTCAATGTATCTTTCATGGACAACATATTGATAAGCTTTGTTTTTTTCCATTCTGCAACTCTTTTTCTTTTAATAGGTGCATTTTAATCAATTTACATTAAGTGTGATTATTGACAGGCCAGTTTTTATCATTGCCATGTTGCTGTGGTTTTTTGCTGTTGTTGTATTTTGTTACTATGGTCATCAATCCACTTTCCTTTAGTGTCTCTGAGTGAAGTTCTTCCCTTATAAGTTCCTGTTGATTTGGCCTAATTTTCACTCATCCTTAAGTTATTTCTTTTTAGCAAAAGATGTAATTTCTCATCATATTTGATGGAGATCTTGGCTTGGTACAAGGTCCTCCACTAGCATTTGTTTTCTTTCAACTTTCTGTATATACAATCTCACTGTCCTCTTGCTCATGTGGTTTCTGCTGAAAAATCAGAACTTTATCTGATTGCTTTTCCTTTGTAGTGACTGTTTTTCTCATCCTCCTTTCAGTATCTTATACCTATATTTTGTTTTGGAAAATGTGACTATGATATATCTTGATGTTTCCCCGTTTGGGTTTAGTCTATTTGGTGTGGATTACCTGGGAAGTTTTATTCTATCACCTCTTCTACAATTTTCTTAGTGATTTCCCTATTCCTCTCATAGGCTGGGATCCCAGTCATACGTATGTTATTACTTTTGATGTCATGTCACGTGATTCTAATGTTTTCTTCATTTTGTTTCTCATCTTTGGGGTTTTCCCCCCCTAGGATCTTTCTACTGAGGTTCTTATCTTCTAGCTCACTGACTCTCTGCTCCATCTCTTCTGTTCTGATTTTTTGTCCTTCAAGTATGTTGGACACTTCTGCCATTTCAGTCTTAATATTCTGGCTTGTATTTTCAGGCCTCTCTCTAATTTCTATATGCATTGGCAGTAGTACCCTCTCTATCTTGTGATAATCTTTTAAGTCTTGTACCTCTTTATCTGTAGTTTAAATTCTTTCCTTTCTTTCCATTTTCTTCCATATTTGTGCAAGTTCCTCCTCATAAATATATTTCTTCTCGCTCCATGTGTCTGGAGCATTTGATTTCTTAGTGGTTTCCATTGTTTCTTCCATCCTTTGCATCTTCTTCTGTAGCTTTCAAATAACTCTTCATCAATTTATTTTTCCTGTTTCTCTACCTCTTGGTTATTTCCTTTATTTGTGGGTTCCATTGTTACTCTCTCTGCTTTTCATAGAGAAGGCTTACTTGGTTTTTCTATAGTGTTTGAAACTGCTTGCTGGTTTCTTGACATTATGCGACATTTTTCTTGATAAGTGTTAGGTCCTTACTATCTTATCTGTCAATGTTGTTGTTGGTTCTTGTCTTTATAATGTTACTGATTAGTTGCCAAGTTAAAACATTCAGTCTATGGGGTAAGCTACTCTCTCTACTCTGAGTCCTTTCTGGGAAAATTTGCCTTCCATAAAATCTTTTGAGGTTCTCTCTGTTTTGCACTGAAGCTCTTCAGGGATCTTACCTTGATGTAGTCACTTGACACCAACCTGTAGGCTTCCTTCATATGTGAAGTGGCTGAGTGGTGTGAGACCAAGTGGGTCTACTCAAGCAGTTTCTAACGCACCTTTTCTCCTTGACCTAAATGTCTTTCTTAGTCTCTAGAATGGCATGAGATTAGAGACCAGAATTGCCAGCTGAGGAAGCTTGTAGGCAGATGGTCTCAAGTGAGCCTTTCCTCACAGAGAGTTAGGGAAATTCTTTCCTCTGCTCGAATGTCTGTATACTAAAGACTCTTGTCCAGTTTGACCCCTGGGATGGCCCCGCAGCCACAGAGGGAACAGTGCCCAGATGGAAGGACCTATAACCCCAGGAACGTTTCAGTCCCATTTCCCCACAAGCAATGGAGAGTGCTCCTCCAATTGGTTTTTGTAGCTTTAAATTTTACAGGATATTGTCCATCTTTCTCCCATGAAGCCACTAGTGGATTCGAACTGTCAAAGAGATGAGACCTTTGTGTAATCAGTCAAACTACTTACAGATGAAATAATTTTCTCTACATATAAACAAAATAACAGGTATGCCTCGAAGAATAATGGAAGCCTTTGACTTGTAGTGTTAGAGAAAAGTACTAAGTATTTCATGGAATTGCAAATGAACAAATGGGCATGTTTTCAAAAAGTGCAGTCAGAATAGAATGTTCCTAGAAGGCAGTGATGATGAAGCCTGTTTTTATCCTCTCCAGGATGAATCTGTTTGTTTTCCTAGCAGTTCATGGTATTCTCAATACTCTTCTCCAGCACCACAGCTCAAAGGCATTAATTCTCCTTCTACCCTTCTTAGTCATTGTCCAACTCTCTGATGCATAACAAGTGATTGCAAAGACCATGTCCTGTATGAGACACACCTTAGTCTCCAGAGAGACATCATTGCTCTTCAGCACTTTGGAGAGATCCCTAACAGCAGACTTTCCCATTGCAATACTTCTTTTAATTTCCTGGATACTGGTGTCGAGAGTGTTGACTGTGGAACAAAGCAAACTAAAGCTGTGAACAATCTCAGTCTCTTCACCATCCATCCTGATGCTGCCAATTGGTCCAGTGGTGAGAATCTTTGCCTTCTTGACATTGAGCCTCAATCCATATTGGAGGTAAGCACTTCAGGTCCTCCTCAGTTTCCGCAAGCAGGGCTGTCTTATCTGCATATCGCAGATTGTTGACAGATCTTCCACCAATCTTGACCCCACATTTCTCCTCATAGAGCCCAGCCTCCCGGATGATGTGTTCTGCATACAGGTTGAAAAGGTATGGAGACAGGACACATCCCTGGGGTACGCCCTTCCCAATTTTGAACCATGCAGTGTTTCCCTGCTCTGTTCTGATGACTGCCTCTTGGTCCAAGTAGAAATGTCGCATTAGCACCATCAAGTGTTCTGGAATTCCCATTTTCTCAGAGTCACCAAGTTTGTTATGGTCCATACGCCTTTGCATAATCAATGAAGCATAGATAGACATTCCTATGGTATTCCCTGCTTTCAGCCAAGATCGATCTGACATTTGCTTCAATATCCCTAGTACCACGACACCTTCTAAACCCAGCCTGGACTTTTGGCAGTTCTCTGCTGATGTGCTGTTCCAGTCATTTTTGGATAATCTTCAGCAGAATCATGCTTGCATGTAAAATCAATGATATTGTTCTATAGTTTCCACACTGTCTTGGGTTACCTTTCTTTGGAATGGGAACAAATAGAGATATCTTCCAGTCATTGGCCAAGTGGTTGTTCTCCAGATTTCTTGACACAACTTGGTGAACACGTCCAGAGCAGCATCTGTTAGCTGAAATATGTCAATTGGTATACCATCTATTCCTGGGACCTTATTTTTTCCTATTTCTTTCAAAGCAGCTTGAACTTCTTCCTTCATCACCATAGGCTCTTGCTCATATATTG
>NW_006400080.1:2378881-2387018 GCF_000299155.1 Elephantulus edwardii | reverse complement strand
CAACAACAACAACATCCTGCGCTGCCTTTTGAAATCTTCTATTCAGTTCTTTAGTATCTTGAATTCTTCCTTGAGCTTTGGCTTCTCTGTGCTCCGGTGGAATATTCAGAGTTTCTTCTGACATCCATTTTTGGTCTTCCTCTTCTGTCTTTGTAAAGAACGTTTGCACTCTTCTTGGATGATACCTTTGATATCCTCCCACAACTCATCTGGTCTTCATTCATTCGTGTTCATGGCCTCAAAACCTGTTCTTGAGATGGTTCTGAAATCTAGGTGGGATAGACTCAAAGTTATATTTTGGTTCCCGTGGATTCGGTTTAATTTTTTTCAGCTTCAGCTTGAATTTGCATATGAGTAGCTGGTGGTCTGTTCCACAATCAGCTCCTGGCCTACTTTTCACAGATGATATTGAGCTTCTCCAGCGGTTCCTTCCACAGATGTAATCGATCTAATTCCTATGCATACCTCAGGTGAGATCCATGTGTATAACCTGTGTTTATGTCTCTTAAAAAATGTGTTTGCGATGAATAAGTAATTGGTTGTGCAAAATTCAATCATTCTATCACCAGTTCCATTTATGTCTCCGAGTCCATATTTTCCGACTACTGATTCTTCTTCTCTGTTCCCAACTTTTGCATTCCAGTCACCCATTATTATCAATGCATGTTGGGTGCATATTCAATCAATCTCTGACTCTAAATGTTGGTAGAAATCATCTATTTCCTCTTCTTTGACTCTAATCGTTGGTACATATATCTGAATGATAGTGGTATTTACTGGACTTCCTTGTATGTGTATGGATATTATCCTGTCACTCACAATATTGTACTTCAAAACGGATCTAGAAATTGCTTTTCTAACTATGAAAGCAACCACACTTTTCCTCATCTTTTCATTTCCGGAGTAGTATATCATATGATCATCCGGTTCAAAATGCCCCATGCTGGTCCATCTCATCTCACCACTGCCTAATATGTCAATATTTATGCGTTCCATTTCCTCCTTAACAATATCTAATTTTCCCACATTCATGGTTCTCACATTCCATGCTCCAATCACTAGTATCTGCTTACAACTGTTCCTCTTCCTTTGTATTTCCATACTCAGTTGCCCTTTCTGTCATTCTACGTGTGTTCTGTTGTACCAATACCTATTATGTCAATATTTGTGCGTTCCATTTCTTTCTTAACAATGTCCAACTTTCCTACATTCATGCTTTTCACATTCCACGTTGCAATCACTAGTGTCTCCTTACAGCTGTTTCTCTTTCTCCATGTTTCCATTTCTAAGATCTCCGTTTCAATTACCATGTCTGTTAGTCCAAATGATAATCTAAGTGTTCTCTATTGTACATAGGGTTTTCAAAGGCCTGTAATTTCAGAAGTGGATGGCAAATCATTCTTCCTAGTCTGTCTCAATTTTTAAATATATATAGTAGTATCTGACAGAAAAGAATTCTACAGAAAAGTGTAAATGAAAGATATTTACCAGTTAGAAAGACCAATATTTAATGTTGCTGCCCACCCGGCTACTTGTTTGGTTGGTTTTGGGTTTTGTTTTTTTGTGTTTTATTTATTTAAATCCACCCTTTCACTACTCCACCACCAACCCTTCCTACTTTTGCTTGCAACATTCAACACCCATCTCCCATTGACCAGCCCCACGGAAAGACGAGGAGGACGCCATTTGCCAGAGAATTAGTTTTGGGAATCTTGGCCGGGGGACAGAGGTGGAACTTTCCTCATCTCCAGGCCTCATTCAGGTATCCCACGGAAAGACAGGGAGGACACCATTTGCCAGAGAATTAGAAAAGACACGCAATTACAGTTACAAAAGGACAGAAGATAGGGACAGACATTTTACCAAGAAAGGCCAATATATAATGTATAACTGACTTAGAAACATACAGGGAAATGCTCAGGATCATTAACTATTAAAGAAATGCAAATGAGAACATCTTGTCTCAGCATTGACAGTAAAGTTAACAAAGAAACAAAACCCCAGAAACAATCATTGCAGGTAAGAAGGTGGACATATTGGAAATCTTTTTCGGTTTTATCCTTTTTTATTTACCCACACTGTTAGCTTTACTGAAGATTGATTCTTTGTTGTTATTTTATCTTCCCCATATTTAATTTTTACTATCTGTCTATTGTTACATCCTCTCTATCTGAAAAACTGTCATATGAAAATGTAAAGCAGCTCTGCCAGTGGAAAATAGCCATTCTTTTGCCCATTTGGAAATATCTTTTCCTCCCCATTTTTTAATTGCAATTTTTCTAGCCGAAGAATTCTTAGTTGACAATTGGTTTTTCTTCAACATTTTATTGTATTTTTATCTCCAGAGTTTCTGAGAAGAAATCCATATTCATTCTTGTGTTATTCTTTTACTGCTCTGACAGTTCCTTCCTTGCCTTTCATTTTAGAGAATTTTGTTACAATGTGTCCTGGAATCAAGGGGAGCTCTGGTGGCCTAGTGGCAAGGAACTGCAACTAAAATCCCAGAGGTGCATGGTTTGAACCCACGAGATGCTCTGACGGGGAAGGAGGGACAATCTCCTCCTGTACCAGTCAGATCTGATTTGACAGTACATGCACACAAAAAAAATAATTAAAAAAAAAAACAACAACAAAAAACCCCCAAAAAACAATGTGTCCTGGAATCAAAACAAAATTAATTGCCATGAAGTCAGAACTGACTCATAGCTGACCCTCAGCAGATTTTCTGAGGCTTTAAATCACATAGGAGATTCACTTCTTTCTTCCAAGGAGCCGCTGGTGGATTTGAACCACCATAAAAGTGTCACCTTTGTGCTAGTTGTGCAACTCTGTATGGATTGTGCCACCAAGGCTTCCTGCCTGTGTCTTGGCACAGACTTTTTAAAATTACTTTTGCTTAGAATTTATCTGACTTCCTAGATTTGCAGGCTTTAGATGCTGCCCTGGATGTGCTCCAAGAATTCTGGAGTACAATCACATGGCCAACTGACTGGAAGAAATCTATATTTGTTCTTATTCTAAAGAAAGCTGATACAACAGAGTATGGAAATTATCGAACAATATCATTAATATCACATGCAAGCAAAATTATCCTGAAGATTATCCAAAAACAACTGGAACAGCACATCAACAGAGAACTGACTAGGGATAGTGTAGCTAATGTAAGATGGACCTTGGCTGAAAGCAGAAAGTACCAGAGGAATGTCTTTCTGTGCTTCATTGACTATGCAAAGGCATTTGACTGTGTGGGCCACTACAAAATATGGCTGACTCTGAAAAGAATAGGAATCCCAGAACATTTGATTGTGCTTATTCAAAATCTATAGTTGGACCAGGAGGCAGTTGTCAGAACAGAGCAAGGGTACATTGTATGATTCAAAACTGGAAAGAGTGTACACCAAGGATTTGTCTTATCTCCATACCTTTTCAACCTATATTTAGGACAGATCATCTGGGAAGCTGGGCTTTATGAGGAACAATGAGGCATCAGGATTGGAGGAAGACTCAACAATATGTGTTAAGCAGATGACAAAACCCTGCTTTGCTGAAATTGAGGAGGATCTGAACTGCTTGCTGCAGAAGGTCAAGGACTGTAGCCTTCAATATGGATTGAAACTCAATATCAAGAAAACATAGATTCTCATCACTGGCCCAATTGGCAGCACCATGGCTGACAGGGAAGAGATTGAGATTATAAACAGCTTTAATTTGCTTGTCTCCACAATCAGCACTCTTGGAACCAGCAGCCAGCAAATTAAAAGATGTAGTTTGTTGGGAAAGTCTGCTGTAAGAGACCTCTCAAAAATACTGAAGGGTAATTATGTCAGTCTTGGGACTAAGGTGTACCTGATACAGGCCATGGTCTTTGCAGTCACTTGCTATATTACAGAAGGAGAATCGATGCCTTTGTGCTGTGGTGCTGGAGAAGAGCATTGAATATATCATGGGTTTCTAAGAGAACAAACAGTTTTTTCCTGGAGAGGGTTAAAAAAGGCTGCTCCTTGGAGGCAAGGATTCTGAAGCTTTGACATACATTGGATATGTTGCAAGGAGGGACATGTCCTTGGAGAGGGATGTTATGCTTGGGAGAGTGGAGGGACAGTGCAAGAGAGGAAGACCAGGATGAGATGGATTGATTGAATTACTGTGGTAAAGGGGGTATATGTGTCAGGGACAATAAGATTGGCATAGGATAGAGCAGAGTTTAGGGTCATTGTATGGGTTTAGGGTCCATATGAGTCGCAGGTGACTGAAGGCACTTAACAAGAGGACATAATTTTTATTAGAACGTTCTTTATGTTTCTTATCATCTTGTTATAAAATTCCAAAAATTCTATTGTTTGAATGTT
Source organism: Elephantulus edwardii (assembly GCF_000299155.1). NCBI lineage: Eukaryota > Metazoa > Chordata > Mammalia > Macroscelidea > Macroscelididae > Elephantulus > Elephantulus edwardii. The sequence continues at coordinate 2,382,669 of NW_006400080.1, read as the reverse complement.
TTATTAAATCTCTTAGTTCCATATAGTTTAGCTTTGTTTTATCATCTTCGTTCTTTTCTCTCAAGAAGGAATAACTTTTTTCTTGTCTTCTAGTTTTCTCATTCTATCTTCTATACACTAATGATTGTGGTTTATTTTGTATCTTCCAATGCAATTCTTTTATTCTTCAGTTCCTCTCTCTGTAGTTACTCTTTTTGGTTTCACTGTTGATTTTCATTTTTATTTTGTTTTTCCTCTATTTGTTTTCTTTGAACATACTTAGCATTATAGTTAGGTTGTTGTTACTACTGTCAGGGGCTACTCAGCCAATGGAGACTCCTTGTGATCCTGAGAACAAAGGATCTGAACTGTGCCCTGATGCATCACCATCCCTCATCTACTCAAGCTTATTGATACAGTCACTATGTTGATCCATCTTGTTGAGAGTCTTCCTCTCTTTCACTTCACTGCCACCTTTCCAAGAGTGATGTCTTTAATGCTAAGGGTGTTCAAAGAAAAATATAGAGATCAGGAAACAAAATAAAAATTTAAACCAAAATAAAAATTTCTCCTCCTCCCAAGGAGCCCAAAGAATGTGAGACAAAGTTTCATCGTCCTTACCTCTAGGGGGCACTCTGCCTGCTCCTTCTCCAAGATGTATTTGTTTTTTTCACAGTCCATGGGATAGTCAGCACTCTTCTCCAACACCACAACTCAAAGGTATAAATTCTTCTGTTATCCTTATTCATTATCCAACTTTCAGACGCAAAGGAATCAATTAAAAATACATGGCTTGTGTCAGGTGCAACTTAGTCTTTAAAGTAACCAAGCTCCTTCTCAGCGCTTTGGAGACATCCTAGACAGCAGTTTTCCCTGATGTAACTAACGTCTTTTGATCTCTTGACTGCTAAAACCAACACTGTTGATTTAGGATCCAAGCAAGATAAAATCATTAAGAATTTCATTCTTCCCCCTTCTATCATCTTGTTGCCCATTGCCCAAAGGTGAGAATTTTTGTATTCTTAATGTTGAGATGGAATCGATATTGAAGCTGTAATGATTCTACATCCAGGATCTCAAGTCCACTCACTCAGCAAGCAAAGTTGTTTTCCCATCTATCTCATCTCTGTTCAAAAAATTTCCACTTCATTAATTCCTTCTGTGTCATCCTATCATTTACTCTTGAATGCTTTATAATTTCTTTATTGAAAGTCCAACATTTGAGTATCTTACTGTAATAATTCCAAACTGAGAATGTCTCTTGTTTCAGAGATGTTTTAATTTCCATTTATTCCCCTAAATGCCACTAGAGGGCACTCTGAATTTTTTTGTTATTTCAATTGTTCTGAAGATGCATACCGCTCCTCTTAATTTTGATTCCACAGATATTTTTGACATTTTTTAACATTTTAAGTATCTGAGTGACAGATCTGGATAATTATGTGACCTATTTTCCTCCTGCATTACTTCTCATGATGCGAGAGCTTCCCTACAATCTATGTGATCTCTGTGCAGTCTCTGAGATGTGCATTTCTCATGGCAACTGCAACACTGAAGCAAGATTTCTTTAACATCCATGGGAACAGCAGTCAAGGGGGGGAAAACCCCACTAAAACAATATGCCATATAAAAATCTGTCACGGAATTCTCGAAAGTTCTAGCAACTAAGGATGATAGCTTAAAGGCTAAGAAATGCCTGATCCAAGCTATGTGTGGATTTGTCTGTTGTTTTTAAAATTTGCTTCCTATTCAGTTGGAGAACGAATTAATAAGAATGACAGAATAAGAATCTATGCCTTTGAACTGTGGTATTGGAGAAGAATTCTGAATATCTCATGGACTGACAAAAGAGCAAACAAATCTATTTTGGAGGAAGTGAAATCAGGACGCTTCTCAGAGGCAAGAATGGTAATATTTCATGTCATATATTTTGGACATGATATTAGGAAGGGTGAATTCTTGGAAAAAAGCATTACGCTGGAAAAGGCTGAACATAACGACAGAGAGGAAGGCCATAATGAGATGGGAGCATCATGGAGATCAGGTTGCTGATGTTAGGGTAAAGTTCAGGTTATAGGTTCGCTCAGTGGTAGTCAATTCACAACAATATAGTCACTTCCATTTATTTCTCGCCTTTTGTCTTTACAGATCTGACCAAGAACCCATACTTTTACCCTTCAATCTTCAAGAGACACACATGTCAAGCCTTCTTACTGGTTCTTATGAAGCAGAATATTCATTATGCTTGTCATTGTACCCTGCGTAGGACTTCAGAGACTCCTGTTCTGAAACCACAAATTGAGAAGAGTGAATACTGACTTCACTGAAGAACTTGCACCCTCGCGGGGTTCTGTGAAGGTGAATCCAAGAACCACAAATTGGAGAGGAACAGAAGTTATCAGGGGATTGTGGGGTTGAGGTTGAGAAGTTGATTTAGTCAATTAAATAACTTCAGCCATGCATATTTCGTATTCTCACTACTTTGCCCATCCAATATTTTATACACATTTGCATTATACATCATCACTGGGCAAGAAAGAATATCCATCTACTTCTTTTCCAAAATTCCTTGGAAGAAGATTTTAGAAGGAACATGGTAGAAGGATAGATGACAGAAAGGTGGTCACAGAATCTCATTTTAAAGAAAATGGACCATAATTAAGGCAATCAAAAAAGGCTCAGAGTTGAATGCTCTGGTGTCTTCGTGATAAGATATTGGGCTGCCAATGCAAATGTGTGAGGCACGAATCTGTAAACAGCTCTGGGAGAAAGATGGACAGTCTCCTCTTATGTGATTTACTGCCTCTGAATACCCACTATGAGTGTTAGCTATGGGTTGTTTTTGACTCATTGGTACATAACAATGAGGATTCCTCCCCTCTATTATAAAGCACGAGTAACTTTTATAAGGAGTCAATATAAGTGAGGAAAAGATGTTTTATAAGTTTCTGTTCAACAAAGTCATCTTACACCTATAGGGTTAGTATAAAATAAAGAAATTAGCACAGTAGGGAAGCGTGCTACCAACACAAAGGCAGTGCCCCTCTGGTGGCTTGAATCCAACAGTAGCTCCTTGAGAGAATGAAGGGCAACTTTGAAAAGTCACAGTAAAGTTTTCAAGTGTAGGATTGTCATTCATGAGTTGTTTTCAAATTGACAACAGTGAGTTTGAGTTTATTTTTTCATAATTACCTTTATCGAGACGGGTTGACACGGTGACTGCAGTAATGGGCTCCAGTGCATAGGACAGGGTTCAGATCTGTTGTTCAGTGAGTCACTATGAGTTGTACTCAGCTTGATAACACCTAACAACAAAAATATTATTTCAGGTGGAAATAATCACCTTAATTTGGGTTTACTTATTGGACTTCAGCATATATTCAAGTAGCAAATGTGACTAGTTTTATTTAATTCTACATAATTTCCATTTAAATGTAATACTATTATATATTGTGGTGGTGGTGGTGGACTCAAGTTGTCTGCCTTTGGGATTACAGCACGGCTTCTTGCCACTAGGCTACCAGAGCTGCCTTGTTTAATATATTTTGGTGTTGTTGTTATTATGTGCCGTCGAGTCGCTTGCGACTCATAGCGACCCAATCTATGTATAATAGCCCTAAACTCTGCTCTGTCCTGTGCCAATCCCACCGTCTCCAATACACCCATCCCCAATTACCGCAGTCACTGAATCAATCCACCTCATAGGGCCTTCCCCTCCTGCGCTGTGCCTCCACCCTACCAAGCATGATGTCCCTATCTAAGAACTGGTCCCTCCTTACAACATGTCCAAAGTATGTTAGATGGAGCCT
>NW_006400080.1:2367928-2377926 GCF_000299155.1 Elephantulus edwardii | reverse complement strand
GTCATTTTTGGATAATCTTCAGTAGAATCTTGCTTGCATGTGAAATCAATGATATTGTTCTATAGTTTCCATACTCTGTTGAGTCACCCTTCTCTGGGGTGGGAACAGATATAGATATCTTCCAGTCAGTTATTTTGGATAAGCGAATGAAATAAAATTAATTTTTGAGATTAATTCCATCTGTTCCATTGCACATTTTGAAAATATGTTGAACATTTTTACTTTTGCTTAAAGTAGCCTTTTTTTAATTGGTTTGCTTACAAAGTTGGTATACATTGTGTTTCACACTATTCTTTTTGTTTATATTGTGCTTCATAGAATCATTCTTTTTACAAATATTTTAATTTATTTTTCATTTCAATGAACATCTACAGAGATTTTGGAATTCAATTCATTCATTGTTGCACCCTTCTCCCCGTCCACCCCACCTCACCCCTCACCCCCCCTTTGCTCCTCTCCTTGAAAAGCAGAAGAAAAACTCCTTCATTGGTACACAATCCTCCCCGCACCTCCCCCAACCCCACCCCCAACATACAATCATTCTTACTGCATGTTGTTTTATAAAATGAATCATCATTTTACGTTACCATCATTATTCTGTCTTTTTGTGCAGATTCTTCCCATTTCCTTCACCCACAAACCGTGAAACCCTGTGGTTTCACCCCTACTCATCCTCACCACCCTGCTCCCACCCCTTCCCCTCTTGGGTTCCCATATATGTTTTACAGTAATAGTATTATTCAGTATTATCCTTATGAGACCTAGTTAGTTCACTCAGCATAATGCTCTTCTATGTCTCCCAAGTTATGTGGCATTTTTTGAAATCACTGCTCCTGAGTGCTGCATATTATTCTATTGCCTGAACATACCACAACTTCTCATTCCATTCAAGTTGTGGTTGGACATTTGGGGTGTTTCCATGTTCTTGAGATGATAAATAATACTTCTACGAACATTCGTGTACAAATCTCTATTTGTGTTCTAATTTCCTTGTGGTATATTCCTAGTAGTGGAATAGCTCAGCCATATGAAGTTTCTATGTTGAACTTTTTGAGTAAATACCAAACTACCTTCCACAGTGGTTATCAAATTGGAAATGACAATCTCTTCAACAAATGCTGCTGCTGAAAACTGGACTGCTACCTGCAAAAGCTGAAACAGGATCCACATCTCACACTATACACAAAATTCCTCTCAAGGTGGATCAGAGACCTGGAAGTAAAGCCCCAATCCATGAAGATCATAAGAGGAAAAACTGAGATCAAGGTTAGAAGGCCTTTATGGCATTAAAGACTGCAAATTATAGCCAGAAATACACAATTGGAGAGGATAAAATTGATGAATGGGACTTTCTAAAGATTAAATAGCTGTGTGTGTCAAAAACTTTCCTCAATAGGGTAAAAAGAAAACCTACTGACTGGGGAAAATACATTTGGCAATACAATTTCAGACTAGGGTTTCATAACAAAAGTTTACAGAATACTCCTGAGCCTCCAGAAGAAAAACACTGATAATCCAATTACAAAATGGGCAAAGGACATGGAAAGACTTTTCACAGAGAAAGACATTCAGATGGCCAACAGACACCAGAAGAAATGTTCAAAATCACTGTTAATAAGAGACAGGCAAATCAAAACCACAATGAGCTACTATTTTACCCCAGAAGCAGTGGCAACATTTAGTAGGCAACAAGCATAAATGTTGGAGACGATGTGGAGAAGTAGGAACTCTCTTACATGGTTGGTAGGATTGTAAAATGCACATCTTCTTCTAATGCTTCTTTCATCATCCAAGATTTTGTCCATAGAATCCTTCAGTATGGCAACTTGAAATTTGAATTTGTTCTTCACTTCATTAATCTTGAAAAATGCTTGGCTTGTTCTTCCCTTTTGGTTTTCTAAATCCAGACATTTGCATGTTTCCTATAATATTTTCCTCAATGGAAGAAAATTGAGAACCCAGAAATAGATGCAGCTATCTATGGTCAACTGGTATTCGACAAGGAAATCAAAGCTATCAAGTGGGGAAATGATAACCTCTTCAACAAATGGTGCAGGCAAAACTGGACTTCCACCTACAGAAAGCCGAAACAAGATCCACCTCTTACAGCGTGCACAAAAATGAACTCAAGGTGGATCAGGAACCTGGGAGTAAAGCCCCAAACCATAATATTCTTAAGAGACAAACTGGTATCAAGCTTAGAAGCACTAGTCCAAGGTCTATAGACAATGCCAAACACATCCAGAAATACACAATCTAAAGAGGATAAAACTGATGCATGGGACCTTCTAAAGATTAAATCTATGTGTGCATCAAAAATGTTTCCAAACAGGGTGAAAGGAAACCTACAGACTGGGAACAAACATTTGGTAATGCCATCTCAGACAAGAGTCTTATAACAAAAGTTACAGAATACTCCTGGGCATCCAGAAGAAAAAGACTGATAACCTGATTAAAAAAATGGGCAAAAGATAAAAGAATTTTCTAAGAGGAAGATAATAGAATGGCAAACAGACACAGGAAGAAATGATGGGCCTTCAAGCTGCCCAGCTTTCAGCTGGTCAGACTCCTGTACACCCTCTCTGAGCGGCCCGCCTAATGAATGTCGAATGTCGTGCGGTTTTTTGGCGTCTTCGATTACCTGGGAACATGGGCGGGAACTGTGACGGGCCTTTAAGTCACCCAGATTTCAGCTGGTCAGACTCCTGTACCCCCTCTCTGAGCAGCCTGCGAAACGAATGTTACGCGGTTTTTTGGTGTTGTCGATTACCTGGGAAGATGGGCGGGACTGTGACAGGCCTTCAAGCTGCCCAGCTTTCAGCTGGTCAGACTCCTGTACCCCCTCTCTGCACGGCCTGCCGAACGAATGTCCCACTGGCAATAAGAGAGATGCAAATCAAAACTACAATGAGGTACCATCTCACTCCTGTAGCAGTGGTAAAGTTTAATAGGACAGCAAGTAATAAATGCTGGAGAGGATGTGGTGAGAAAGAAAATCTTTTACATTGTTGGTGGGATTCTAAAATGGTGCACCCGTTCTGGAAGGCAGTTTGGTGCTTCCTCAAAAAACAGAACGCAGAAATTCCATATGACCCAGCTATTCCACTACTTGGAGCATACCCTGAGAAAATGAGAACTGAGGCACAAATGAAGATGTGTACACCAATGTTCCTAGCAGCATTATTCACCATTGCAAGATCATGGAAACAACCCAAATGTCCAATCACAGACGGACTGAAAAATTATGGTACATTCACACAATGGAATACAATGCAGCATGCAGGAGGAATGATTCTGTAGATTATTACCTAACTTGGGAGGGACTGGAGAGCATTATGCTGAGTGAACTAACTCAGTCCCACAAGAATAAATATTGTACAAAGCCATGATTGTTGAATGAGTATAAGGATCCAAGAGGGGTAGGAGAGGGTGTATGAAGAGGGATGAGGATATGCAGGGGGAGTGGGAGATTAATCATGGGCTTGTACAATTTGATGGATGAGGGGTTGAGGGACATTGAAAGAATCTTTTCTCAAAAGCATTGTATACTAATTTTGTAGATAAAGTAGTATAAAATAAAAAAAAATACCCAACAATATTCACCATCACAACTGCCTACTCTATGTTGTTGTTGTTGTGTACTGTTGAGTTGGGGCTGACCCAAAGTTGATCATCCTCCAGCTGGTTTTCAGAGAGAGTCAATCACATGGGAGGAGCTTGATCATCATTGTTCTGTGGAGCAATTGGTCGATTTGAACTGCATGCACTCAGGATTGCAGGGCAATTTCTTTTAACGAGGCCACCAGAGCTCCCGGGTCACTCCTTAGGACCACTAAAAGGTTTGTAACATTTCTTAATACCATTTAGAAATTGCATTGTCAGTTTTCTTTCACTGTGTCTTAGATTTCTGCATCACATATCAATTATCTCAGGAGAAGGATAGACAGTCTCCTCCTATTCTGTTGACGGCTTCTGAAAATCAGCCTGAGTGTCAGCTATGGGTTGGTTCTAACACTATTTTACACAACAACAACAACATCAGCAACAGCAATATATGAATTATGGAATTTTTGTATCACCTTGTTCTCATTTATTAAGTGGTTGATACCAATTTAAGAATGAAACTAAAGATGTTTCTGTTTTTAATTTCCTGACAGAATAATTAATGCGCGTTAGATCCTCAAAGAATTATTTGAAGAATTAAATGAGTCCATTGCTATGTGTTTGATACTATAACAGAAATCCATGGTGGAATCACCTGCATTTCGTATAGTGTTACTTAGAATGCAATCTGTTTCACTCTGGCTTCTGTCAGACTAGCCCTTTCAAAGAACTTTAACTCAAAATTATTAATATCTTCGATCATGACAAAATAATGTTCCAAATAAACATAAAAAGAAGAATTTCTAAAATGAAAAATAGGTCATATTGAGCCCTTTCAGAAAGCATGTGAAAAAGAACCAATGGTAACAATAGAAAAAGTTCAAGCTGCACTGAAGACACAGGCAAAAGATAAAGCTGAAGGAATGGATGGAATACCAATTGAAGTGTTTTAGGAGATAGATGCAGTCCTGGATGTACTCACTAAACTGTATCAAGGAATTTGGAAAAAGTTACTTGACCTACTTACTGGAAGAGATTTATTTCCTTTAGAAAAGAAAAAGTGACCCAATAGAGTTTGGAAAGTGTAGATCATTCTTTTTTTTTTTCTTTTTTCTTTTCTTTTTTTTCTTCTTTTTTTTTCTGTAGATCATTCTTATTCACAATTAAAATCTTGCTGAAGATTATCTAAAAGGGATTATAATCTAAAGATTGATGAAGATTATCTAAATAGCAAGGTCCAGAAATTCAAGCTGGATTCAGAAGAGGGCATGGAAAGAGAGTTACTTATCATTGCTGATGTCAGATCTTGCCTGAAAGCAGAAAATACCAGAAAGTTGTTTACCTGAGTTTTACTGATGATGCAAAGGCATTTGACAGAGTGAATCATAATTTTTTTATAACATTGAGAAAAATGGGAATCCTAGAACGCTTAACTGTCCTCATGGGAAACTGATATGTAGACCAAGAAGCAGTTTGTTGAACAAGGGAACACTAAAGGATTTAAAATTGGGATGGGTATCTATCAGGGTTGTATCCTCCTCTCTATATCTATCCATTATCTATGTTGAGCAAATCATTCAAAATGCTGGACTGTATGAAGAAGAATATGGTATCAGGATTGGAAGAAAACTCATAAAATAATCTGTGTTATGAAGATGACACAACCTTGTTTGCAGAAAATGAAGAAGATTTAAAGCCCTTACTGAAGATCTAAGACTACAGCCTTCAGTATGGATTACACTCCAACATCAAGAAAGCAAAAGTTTTCACTAGACCAATTGACAATATCATGAAAGATGAACAGTTTGAAATTTCCAATGATTTAATTTTACTGGCATCCACAATCAACACCTATAGTAGCAGTGATCAAGAAATAAAAAAATGTACTTCATTGGGAAAATGTACTGTGAAGAACATCTCTGGATTGATAAAGAGCAAGCATGTTAGCTTAAGCACTAAGGTGATCCAAGCCATGGTATTTTCAATTGGTTCTGTTCTTGAAGTTGAGCAATGAATAAGCAAGACTGAAGTAAAACTGATGCCTTTGATTTATGGAGTTGGTGGAAAGTGTGAAATATATCATGGGCTGTCAAAAGAAAAAAAAAAATCTTAGAGGGAGTGCAACCAATGAGTCTCTTATTGGGACAGAGCAAGACCATTCATCTCACATACTTTGGGCATGTTATTGGGAAATGTCAGTCCTGGGGGAAAAAAATCATTCTGGGAAAGGTTATAGACGAGAGACAGACCCTCAATGAAATGAATCGACACACTGACCGTAACAACAGGCTCAAGCACGTTGTGGATTATGAGGATAGTGTGGGTTAGTGCAAGGTTCAGGGTTACTGGGAATTGCAGTCAGATGGGAGGCACCTAAGAATAACAGTAAATTTACACAAGATCAAAATACAGTATCTGACAAGCTTTAACACATGTTTTGTAAAAACTATGCCTTTGGAAACACTATGAACACTAAAGAAATCACAGCAGTTAAAGAACAGGGTTCACGCCCCAGGAGGTGGAGACAGAGCCAAGGCAGGCAGGCCTGCTGCCCTCACACCTGCCCGAGGTGGTGGCTGGTCTCAGCTGCGCCTTCATCGTGCTCATCTTCTTCACCGTCTTCCTGGTCCTGTAGCTGCGCTCAGGCTTCAGCTTCCAGGGGTTGAAGGTGTACACAATGGACCGGGGCCTCATCTCCTACAAGGGGCTGCCTCCTGAGGCCTGGCGGGAGGAATGCCCATCTGACTCGGAGGAGGAAGAGGGCCAGGGCGAGAGGACCGCCTTTATCAAAGACCAGAGCGCCCTTTGATGAGCGCCACTGCCTGCCCCTCAAGCAGATCCCCTTCTTGGGCCCTTTTTAATTCACCAAAGTAATTATTTTATCTTGATACTGGGATTTGGACCCCAGCTGGGAGACAGGGCCCTTTTTAATTCACCAAAGTAATTATTTTATCTTGATACTGGGATTTGGACCCCAGCTGGGAGGCAAGAGGGGTAGAGACTGCTTCCCAGGCTACCCTTGGGCCCACCTGACTGCCTGATATGGGGCCCCAGGACTAGCTGGGGGCAGGTCAGGGCCCCACGCCACCATCAGCACCTCTCCACATGGAGAAAGGAATGAAACCTGTGGGGTCAATTTGTAAGGTCCAGGCCCACCGGAGTTCCCTATGGAGTGAGAGAGGCATCCCTTTCAGAGTTCCTGGCCCAGCCTGCACCTCTTGCCCTTCGCTGTCCCTCTAAAGCAATAATGGTCCCCATCTAGGCAGCCGGGAGGTGAGCCTAGGGGGTATTTGAAAGAGGAGGCCACCTCTCTAAGGGCTTTTGCATCCCAACCCTGTCCCCCTCTGGTGAGCCTCAGGCAGAAGTGGTGGTCATAGGAAGGGACCAAGTGTGTGCTGCCAGGCTGTGTGTGGGTCCATGCCCGCCCTGAAACTCATGCCTGCACACAGCAGGCTGCCAGGCAGAGGTGGAACTGGCCTGGCTAAGGCTGGTGCTCTAGCTGAGCCCTGTGCTGGGGTCCTGACCACCTCTCCTCACCCATCCTCCCTCCACAGGGCCCAAGTCCCTGTTTTCTGAGCCCGGGGCTCCCTGGGCTATTAGCACTCAAAGGCCCAGAGTCCCTGGGTGGGTGGGGGGGAGGGACGGGTGCCCACCCGGCCTCTCCTGCCTCCCACCCGATGCCGCTTTCCCCTGTGGGGATCTCAGGGGCTGTTTGAGGGTATATTTTCACTCTGTGATTTCACCTTAAATGCTGATTTTTTTTTGGTATTTTTTATTGGGGGTAGCAGCTGGACCACCCACCTTCCCATACCTACTGCCTCCTTTGGCTGTTTCCCCCAGCTGCCCCAGCTTGAGGGTGTGGGAGGGCTGCAGCATGTTGCTGAGGATTTATCTGAGCCCCAAGTCCTGAAGAGGCAGGCAGGTAGGCCGATGGGTGCTAGAATAGGGTCGTGGGGGGAGGCAGGCTGTCATCCATATTTCAAATGGGGCTCATCGTGCCAAGGGCTCGTGGGTCACTGGTACTGGCATGCCCTCCAAGCCCCCCCTGACATGCCTTTTGCACCCCTTCCATTAGGACAATCAGTTCCCTCCCACCTGGGAGCCCTCTTTTCTTTTCCCCCATCCCTCCCAGCACCCAGCCACCTGCCCGGGGTGCCCCCTTTCCCACCCCCATCCTGTGACCAGCCCGGCTGGTTTTATAAGATACTGGGCTGGTACACAGTGATTTTTTTTTTCTTCTTGTGATTTAAACAGGCCCAGCATTGTTGGTTCTATTTAGTGGACACTGGATAATGTTAGAGGTTTTAAAGTGATTAAATGTGCAGACTATGCAAACCAGAAAAAAAAAAAAGAACAGGGTTCAGTTCTTTTGATCATAGGGTCACTATGACTTGATGGCACTTAACAACAACTACAACAAAAACAACATGCAGTTGAGGTAGATTCAACCGTATCTGACCTCTACTAAGTCTATAAGGGGAACAATCTTCATCAGTAATAACATTAACAGAACTGATTCTTAGGAGGTAAGAGAAGTCCCTACAGTACTGGACCTACTGTCACCAGCTTCCCCTCCCGTGGCTCTCACTGCTGTACTACAGGGCTTGCTAATCTGTTGCTGTGGCCACACAGAACTCACAGAATATGAAGTTTATTTGGCACTAACAGGCTATAATTAGGTAGGAAGCAATCAGGATACACTTAGTTTCTTAATTAGGACAAGCTTCTTTACTGTCCTCATTAACTTTCTGACCTTCAGTCTCCTGGATTGTTGCCAGTTACAACCTCTCTCAGTTCAGCTGGTCTTTCCTCGATCTAGTAAGCTTGAGCAAGATCTTCAGCTCTGGTTCCTCGAGGTGACAGTTCCAGTCAAGCTTCACCTCACATAAGCCTCTGGCTCTCTGCTCTCTCTACTGACGTTGTTGCTCTGATCTCAGTTCTGAGTCCTCCTCATGTAAGGAACTCTGCCTCATAGGAACATGCCCTGCATTTTGTGGTTTTGCTTAGTGGTAGCAAGACTTCCATTCCCTGCCTCTACATAAGCTTAGGGAGCACTGCTGGGGTAGTACTTGAGTCATGCTGTTAACTCAAAGATGGCACCTCCTCCTTTAGGATTTACAGCCTCCCCTAAACCCACTAACGGGTCCGCTTATGATTCAATTTCAATTTGACAGTAATGAGTTGGGTTGATTTTTTAAATTTATTTTTTTAAAAACATGCTTAATTTAAACTTGGTGGTATGATAACACCGACCAAATCCCTTATACTTATTTGCATGTTCCCACCAAAAAGGGGCTATTTCTTTAAATCACATGATTAACTTAGTCTCATTCAGTTATGTAGTGCAAGTTAATGGATAAGAAAGACATTTTCAACAATCAATCTACTGTTCCACAGGCTACCCCTTAACTTTCTTTTATGATCATTCTACTAATAAGTATACGTACACAAGAGAAGAATGAGTAATCTCCTCCTATGCAATTTACTGCCTCAGAAAAGCCACTGGAGGGTCAGTGATGGAACAGTTCTGACTCAACAGTACAAAACAACAACAACATACTTATGAAAGCATCTAAGCCAGACACCTTATGCATCATACCTTTCCTCTACCTTAGAAAGCCAATGTCCAGTTTGGCCATCCCTCAGATCACCAGAGACCTCTGGTGGTCTAGTGGTAAGAAGTTGCACTGTCAAACCATAGGTACATTTTTCAAATCCACCAGCTGCTCCACGGGAGAAAAATGAGCAGTCTCCTCCTGTGTGATTAATTGCCTCTGAAAACCCAAAGAAGGGTCAGCTATGGGTTGATTCCCACTCAATGATAGACAACAATACCAACATCCCTCACAAACCAGCACTCTGAGGAGATAAGCAAGTTCCTTTCTCTGAAGAATCTTCTGTTGTAGCTGAAATTTTGAGCATCTGTGTCCATAGACAAAGTACAGTGAAGAGGAGAAGATCAGACTGCAGCAATCTGTACTATCTCACGGCATCAAATACGTTCTCTTCACCTAGTCAAGGCTCTGGTCAGCTCATTTGAAACCATATAAGCCTTGGCATAAAGTGTACTAGCTGCAAACTCAGGAGCCCACAAGTTTCCTGTGTTCAAGACTTATTGGTCACTGCAATTTAAGCCTTAGCCTCTCACATAAGCTAAGTCAACAGATCAGGAGTCTTAATGACTCCCTGCATAGAGGGCTAGCAACTCTTATGCCACAGATCCTTTATACCTGTGTGTACTAGGTCAGTGGATGACAACAGAACACATCCCAACTCAGCCCCTCTCCTTGTTTTTGGAGCCCCTCAGTTTTGTTCATCAAGTGGACCCAGGCTATCACCATGAGTGACCACACCAGGCTGTCCCCTACTCCATTTAGCTTCCAGGTCTTTTTTTT
>NW_006400080.1:2356038-2361352 GCF_000299155.1 Elephantulus edwardii | reverse complement strand
TGTGTTCTTGGTCTGAAGACAATGCTCTTGAGATCAGATGGGCAGCTACCAAGCTTGTGCTTTCCTCTGACTTTATGACTTCAGAAAAATGTCATTTCAGCGCCTGCTAGGGCAATCTCTTCTTGCTAAAACAGGTCAAGGTACTCCTGTTTAAAGGCAAGTTGATTGCCCAGACGTGTAGGCACTGGGGTGGAGCCAAATGGGGTGAGGCAGGCAAAGTTTTGGGTGATCGCAAGGACAGGTCAATCACTTGGAGGACCTTGCTCAAACCTCTGCTGTCTCAGTGTGCTCACGATGGGGGTCCTAACTCAAATTCCTGCTCTCTGTTTCCTACCCAATGGTTTTCTCAGTGTTCCCTACCTGGTGGCACTTACGCAGGTGCCCTCTCACAATAGCCCCTGCTCCAGCAGGGTCCTGGATCCAACGGGATCCGAAAAGTCAAGGTCAAGTTCCCACCCACCCACTAGCCTCTAGCTGGTCTGCAGAGTTCACAGAAGCCAGCTGCCTGCCTTGTTTTGGGCAGTTGGGGTAGCCCAAGAGAGCTCGGCCAAATTCCCCACCTGTGGGTGAGCCCTTAGGTGCTCTCCTGGGTAATCAGCAATGCCCCAGTAAACACAGTAAACACAGATAAGATCTTTCTTCTGGCCTTTTTCCTGCCAGGTTAGTTCCTCAACAGCTCGCCTGATAGCTCCAGGTGATGTCTGGATCCAAGGTGGTGCCCTGAGGTCACAGGGCTGTGGTGGGGGTTGAGATGTGTGGTTGTGGAGCTGCAAGGGGGCTGGGGGAAGGGGAGGAAAGCAAGGGACTAGGGGGTAAGGAGCGCAGGGCTTGGACACTATCACCAAGAGGTGGGGACGGGGCTTGGGTGCTGCTGGGGGTTTATGCAGCAGCACCCTGTGTGTTAAGTAAGGGTCACACAGATGTGGGTTGCAGGGGGGTCACACAGTGTCGGGTAGTCTTCATTCCTCTGGGGTCTCACAGTCTTCACTCCTCTGGAGTTCCGCGGTAGGTGGCTGGCTATTGTTCTTCCCGGGTCTCTTCCAGGCCCCTCTCGTGGTGGAACCCCGTCTGGTGGCGGCGTTCTCCCGTCTGGCCGAGGCATTCTCACGCTGTGTCACTCTCACTGGCGCTGCGTCACTCTCGCTGGCACTGCGTCCAGCTTTCAGGTCTTGAGGTGGGCACTGGAAGTTCCAGTTTCAGTACACTCAAAGAAAGACAAACCTCTTGCCCCAATTACAAGAAGCCAAAGTCTCCTCTTTTATGGATATTTTTTATATTGTTCTTTATTTTGAAATATTGCTGAACTCTCTAATTCTTCCTGTACACCTTGGATGTGTCCTATCTCCATACCTTTTTCAATTTTTATGCAGAATAGATTATCTAGGAGACTGGGCTCTATAAGAAGAAATGTACACCAGGATTGGAAGAAGACTCATCAACAATCTGCAGTATGCAGATGACACAACCCTACTTGCTGAAACGGAGGAGGACCTGAAGTGCTTGCTGCAGAAAGTCAAGGACTGCAGTCTTCAATATGGATTGAAGCCCAGCATCAAGAAAACAAAGATTGTCACCACTGGGCTGCTTGGCAGTATCATAATAGAGGGTGAAGACATACAGATTATTAACAGTTTCAGTTTACTTGGCTCCACAATCAACACTCTTGGTACCAGCAGCCAGGAAATTAAAAGATAAATTGCACTGGGAAAATCTTGTCAGAGACCTCTCCAAAGTCCTGAAGAAAAACAGTGTCAGTCTTGAGACTAAGGTGTGCCTGATCCAGGTGATGGTCTTTGTAATTACTTGTTATGCATCATAAAGGTGGATAATGACTATGGATGATAGAAGGAGAATTGATTTGTTTGAGCTGTTGTGGTAGAGAATAGTGTTGAGTATACCACTAACTACTAGGAGAAGAAATAGGTTTGTCCTCAAGAGGGTGAGATCCGATGCTCCTTGGAGGTAAGGATTCTGACATACTTTGGACATGGTGCAAGAAGGGACCAGTCCGTGGAGAGGGATGTCATGTTTGGGAGGGTGGAGGGATAGCGCAAGAGAGGAAGACCCTAGATGAGATGGATTATATGTAGGTAGTAATAATGTAGGTAGTACGCATGTCAGAGACAATAAGATTGGCACTGGATAGAGAAAAGTTTAGGGCTGTTGTACATAGGGTCACTGTGAGTCGCAAATGACTTGACTGCACATAACAACAAACAACAGCAAAAGATGAGATAATTGGCCATGCTAGCTAGTGAGAGGTGGAGGTGGGAACAGAAATACTTGGAATCCTTCTTGTTGGCAGACAGTAAGATACAGTTGGATAAAGGGAAAAAAGTAAGTATATAGATTCAGGGCATTAGTGAGATATTGAAGCATGCTGAGAGGGTGGCTGAGAGAACAGGAAAAAAAGAAATTATACAGTAAAGTTGTAGCACAGTATAATGAGAGAGGAGTGTAAAGACTGGTCTTTTCACACTTTTATTTTAGTTACATTGAGCCATTACTTTGCATAATTTCATTCATAATTTAAATCATCACAAAGTCACATTTTTAGTGTAAAGTAACCTAAAGATTGAAAAGAAAGAAAAGATTCTAATACTAATGTATTAGAATTTATAATGTATATAGAATTTATTTATGAAGTTCTTATGAAATTTAAAAACGTATTGTTTAATTCAGTCTGTGGTTTCTTAAGAGTTTTAGTACATCATTTCCTTAACAATCTGGAAATAAATATTTGAATGAATGTTTTATTTTTTTAAATTATGAGGTTTATTTGAGAAGAAACAGATTACAATTCAGTTCAGAAACACTCAGGATACAACTCTTCAGTCAGACTCCTAGATTTTTTTGCATACTTTAAAATATTGGTTTATATACAAAATTCATATATATTTTGTTTCATTCATATATGTTGTGTTTCACACATCCAATCATTAACTTTGTGTTTCATACAATGATCTCCCTGCATTGTTTCATAAAACAAAACTCCATTGATATATGTCACTACCACCCCATCTTCTCAGTTCCCCACGTTATCTTTCCTAATTTCTTCAACCCCTCCCTTCTACCAAACTCTGTGACCTCTGTGATTTCCCTCCCCTCACATTAAACTCCATATTCCCTCCCCTTTACCCTTTGGACTTTCATGGACTTTTATTCACTAAATTTTTTTTTTTAATGCTGGACAGTATACAGTCCAAGAGTTTTAATTTATTCAGATTTTAACTCCCAAATCAGGATGCTAGCTTATGATCTCTCCTCTTACTTGAATCCACAATCCTTGATATAGCAGTCAAAAAAGTGAAAGATATTTTGATTGCACTGAAAAAGTCGGCTGTCAAGGACCTCTCCAAAGTCCTAAACAGCAATGATGTCAGTTTGAAGACTTAGTTGCACCAGATTCAGGCCAGTCCATGGTTTTTTCAATCACTTGCTATGCATCTGAGAGCTAGAAAAGCACAGATGACAGAAGAAGAATGGTTATCTTTGAGTTGTGGTGTTGAAGAAGCATACTGAATATCTCATGGACTGCCAAAAGAACAAAAATACATTTTGGACAAAATGTTGCCATGGTGATACTTACAGGCATAGATGGTAAATCTCTGCTCACATACTTTGACTGTTTTGTTAGGAGGGGATATTCATTGGAAAGAGACATCATGATTGGAAAGTCCAGTGAAAGGGAGGAAGACCCCTCAACAGAGATGGATTGACACAGTTACTGTGGCAACAGGGTCAAGAATGTCAGAGATGATGAGGATAACAAACGACAGGACAGTGTTCAGATATATTGTTCTCAGCATGGCTGTGAGATGTACTTAATTTGGTGCCACCAACAACAGTAACAAGAAACTGTAAGATTCTTAGTGATGCTCTAGGAAGAGGCTTTCTTTTTATCTCTAGAAAAGAAGATGATCAAAATGCAATACTCTTTTCTTCCCCAGTCTTTTGAAACATGACATTCTTCCACTTATGAGAAGGCATTCACCACTTAGGAGAAATCCTTATTGAGTATACGCAGCTCTACATGGTGCAGCCCCTACTTACAGGTGGTCCCCATTTTACTCCCTGAGTTCTGTTTTAACAACATTGTAAATTGATTTTGTTGTTGTCTGCGATAGAGAGAGAAGCCCCCATAGTTGATCCTCTGGCAGGTTTTCAGAGGCAGTTAATCTCATGGGAGTTTACCCATCCTTCTCCCTGGAACCATTGGTGGCCTCGAACCATGTGCCTTAGGATTGCAATGAAGACAAAAGATATTTTTTTAAAAAAAGCTTTATTTATTATGGTCTTTCATTGACAGTAGCTTTAATGATACAAGCTTTGAATTGTGAGAAAACACCTGAATTGTGAGAAAACATCAGCACCTTCTATGCTGCAACATTGTATGTAGATCTTAAAAATGAGGTTGTGAATGGATTTTTGTATTTTGAATATGTCAAGTTAGGGACAACATGTATTTCATGACCCACCCATAACTACTATAGTTTTATTTGCTTATTCTGTCACTCCTATAATGACTATCTTGTTGCTTCTAACATAACTTCAATCACAGCCGCTGTATTTGCTTCTCTTGACATACTGTATGCTTCTCATTCAGCTGTCTCCAGGATTTGCTCATTCGTTCCATGATCCCTTATGATAAGACAGATACTCCACAATGAAACATAATTCTTCATCTCTCCCTCACACTTTATTCTTTCTCATAGAAGACCTTCATTATGCATTTGACAGAACACTCTGTGTTTACACATTTATGTCTTCCTATTTCACCTTTCTTGCACTGCCTTTCAAATCTTCTGTTCAACTCTTTTACTTTATCTCTTTTGACTTCTCAACATTTGTGAAATTTTCTTTTCTTTTCAGTGGTTCAATTTTAAATTGTGATTTTAATGAAAATATACAGAAAGTAGGATTTTTTCATTCATTTATGGTTGCACATTTTCCTCCCTACCAACCCCCACAATTCACTTTTTTGGAAAAAAAATTCATTCATTGTTATCCCTTCCCCCAGTCTATCATCCTCCCCCCACTCCCAGTCCACTTTGCTACGCTCTTCTTATTCTGGACTGCTATCATACAAATAATAACCTAACTAATCCTCTATTCCTTTTAAACATCTCTTTCCTTCATCTGTTCCAATGTGGTGTTTATTATTTATCCCCTTTTTTAGTTCCCCCCCAGCCACCATGTCAGTCTTGTTTTTTAACAGTGCTGTTATGCAGTATTTGTCCTTTTGTGACTGGGATGTCCTCCAGGGTCAGCCATGTTGTGTAATATTGTATGAGTTGTTTTTCAATGCTGCATA
>NW_006400080.1:2349655-2353816 GCF_000299155.1 Elephantulus edwardii | reverse complement strand
ATTGTGCAAAATTCGATCATTCTCTCTCCAGCTCCATTTCTGTCACCGAGACCATGTTTTCCAACTACTGAATCTTCTTCTTTGTTTCCGACTTTTGCAATCCAGTCACCCATTATTATCAATGCATCTTGATTGCATGATCGATCAATTTTTACAATCTTTACAAGAAGATTGCGTGAATAGATCATAGTTTTTCTAGCCATTCATTTGTTGATGGGCACTTGGGTTGCTTCCATATCTTTGATTGTAAACAATGCGAGAATAAACATGTATATTGCATATATCTGGTTGTTTGACATCTTTGGTTTCTTTAGGGTATATACTCAGTAGTGGAATTTTTGGTTCTATTTCTTTTTTGTGTAACTTTTCGAAGCAGGAAAAAGTTTCGCCGTGGTTATACCATTTTACACTCCAGCATGCAGTGAATAAGAGTTCCAACCTTTCCATAACCACACCAACATTTGTTGTTTGCTGCTCTGATGAACTTTTGCTATTGTTACTAGGGGGATATGATAACTCAAAGTTGCTGTTTTTATTTTAAATAAAATTTTCATTTTTAAAAAATTTATTATTAATTTCAATGAAAATTTACAGAGACTTTGGATTTCCATTCATTCATTTTTGCACTTTTCTCCCTTCCCACCCCTCCCCCCTGGTACACTAACCTCTTGGAAAAGTAAAAGAAAAATTCTTTCATTGTTTTACAATCCCTCCCCCAAGGTCCACACCACTATACAGCCTTCGCTCTGGACTCCTGTCATGACAAAAATACCTAGTAACTTATCCCTCTTAAACAATTTTCTCCCGCACCTGTTTTAATGCAGTATACATTATTGAACCCATCCTTCTCAGTCTCCTCCTAACCTCGAGGTCAGTCCTGTTTTACAATAGTGGCACCATGTAGTATTTGTCCTTTTGTGACTGAGATACTTCACTCAGCATAATGTCCTCCAGGTAAAATTTTCGTTTTATACTGGTTATTTACAAAGTTCATATACATTGGTTTTTACACCAGGTCTTTCCCATTTCCTTTACCCACCTTATACTCTATATATGAGTCCCTTATCAGATATGTAAATATTTTCCCAGACTGTGGCTTTCCTTTTTAACCTGTTGGGAAAGTTTTTTGATGTGCATAGGGGTTTGATTTTTAGATGATTCCATTCATCTATTTCCTAGTTGTAGGTTTTGTAAGATGCTTGGAAGATTACTCATATTGTGGATTAGGGCTTCTAGAGTTCTTTCAAGCTTTTCTTTGATGAAGTTTATAGTCATTGGTTTTACTTCTAAGTCCTTGATCCACTTTGAGTTGTTCTTTGTATATAATGTGAGGTGTGACTCTTGCTTGAATTTTCTACAGGTAGTTTTCCAATTTTGCCAACACCATTTGTTAAAGAGGCTTTCATCTCCCCGCTTAACTTATTTTTATCTCCTTGTCAAAAAAAATCAGTTGACTATGGGTAGATGAGCTGATTTTGGGGTTCTCAATTCTATCCCATTATTCTACATGTCTGTCACCATACTATGACAATGCTGTCTTGACCACCACGGAGATGCCTCCTACCTTGTTTCTTTTTCAGGAGTGCCTTGCTTATTCTGGGTCTCTTTCCATTCGAGATTAAACTAGAAATTGCCTTTTTCATCTCATTGATGAATGAAATTGGTATTTGTATTCAGATTGCATTAAACTTAGAGATTGCCTTTGTTAGAACTGTCATTTTCACAAGATTGTGTCTTCCTATCCATAAGTATGGTATATTCTTCCATTTCTCCAGATCTCAGTTTCTCGTCGTAATGTTTTATAATTTTCCTTCTTTCTTAACAGGTCTTTTGTGTTTCTAGTTAGATTTCCTTCCAAGTATTTAGTCAGGTGGTTATCTATTGTGAGTGGTACTGTTTTTCTTAGCTCCATTTCTGTATTCTCTTTTTCACTGTAGAAAAATCCAATTAAGGGAGCTCTGGTGGCCTAGTGGTAAGAAGCTGCATTGCAATCCCAGAGGCACACAGTTCAAATCCACCAGATGCTCTGCTCGAAAAGGAGGGACAATCTCCTCCTGTACCAGTCAGATCTGATTTGAAGGTACACGTATACAAAATAATAATAATAATAATAATAATAATAATAATAATAATAATAATAATAATAAAATCCAATTAATATTTATATGTTGATCTAGTATCCTGACACTTTGTTGAATTGGCCAACCATTCCCCGTAGTTTTCTCATTGACTCTTGAAGGTTTTCTAAGCATACTATCACATTATCTATATATAGATATCATTTTATCTCCTCTTTGGCAAGTTGGATACCTCTTATTTCTTTCTTTCATTATTATCGCTAAGACTTCCAATACAATTTGAATGGGAGAGGTAATAGTAGGCATCCTTGCCTAGGTCATGTTTGCAAAGGGAGTACCTTTAATCTCTCTCCATTGAGAACAATATTGACTCTTGGTTTTTCTATGTTGAGGAAATTCCTCTTTATTCCTATTTTGTTGAATGTTTCAATCAGGAAAGTGTGTTGGATTTTGTCAAAGGCCTTTTCTGTATCGATTGATAGGATCGCGTGGTTCTTGTTCTTTGCTTTGGTAATATAATGAATTACATTGATAGTTTTTCTTATGTTGAAATATCCTTGCATACCTGTTATGAATCCCACTTGGTCATGATAAATTGTATTTTTATGTACTGCTTGAGCAGGATTTTATTGAGAATTTTTGCATCTCTGTTCATTAGAGACATTGGCGTATAGTTTTGTATGTTGATGGTGTCTTTTCCTGACTTGTATCAAGGATATATTTGCTTCATTTAATGAATCTGAAAGAATTCCATCTTTTTAAGTTTTCTGAAATACTTTTTGTAGAATTGGTGACAATTCTACTCTGCATATTTGATGAAATTCATTAGTGAAGCCATCTGGTGCAGGACTACTTTTGTTGAAAGTTGTTTTATTAGCTGTCCAATTTCTTCTTCCGTAACTGGTCTGTTTAGGTGTTCTACTTTGGTCTGTGTGTCAATTTAGGTAGGTTGTGAGTTTTTGAGTTTTTAATTATTTGTCCACCATTTCCTCTTGGTTTAGATATTTGTTTTATATAGTTATTCATAATGTTCTATTGTTTCTTAATGCATACATTCCTTCCTTAAAAATATAGCACTGCATTACATATATTCAATGCCCATAAATGAAGGTTTACATATTTCTGATTAGAAAATAATGGGGGTTTTTTTGAAACATGTGACAAATATATTTCATTTTAATGTCACTTAATTTTTTCCAGTGAGTTTTAGCAGCGAAGGCATCTTATTTTATTCCAGTGTTGCTCATAGTTGCAGCCTGACACACTCCCTTTCCTTTCGCCTCAAAGTGGACTCCTTTACATGTAGCCCCACACTCATATTCGTGTAAAGATCAGGCTGGATTTGTTCCTACATCTTCTTCTTAGGATTCAGCTCCTTGTCAGGCTCTCCGGGGAAAATGTCAAAAGTAATTATTTCTCCAGGAACAGATCCTTTAGGAGGAGCCAAGATTTCACCTTTCTTTGGTGAACTAGTGCATATCACCATGGCCTGAGATAGTACTCCTCTCATCTTAGCAGGTTTCAGGTTACAAAGTGGAATCACCATATCATTTTGCATCTGTTCCAGGGGAATGTGATCCAGTAGACCACTGACAACTGTTCTTCGGGCCGGTTCTCCAACATCAATTTCTTCCACATACAAAGAATCTGCATCAGGATGTTTTTTCACAGTGATGATACAACCTATTCTGAGATTCAGACAGGAAACATCTATCGGTTTAGAGTCAGTACTTCCTGCTGCTGACTGCTGCTTTTTCTCTGCTTTCTTGTCACTTTTCTCTTTCACCTTCTTTTCTTCTCCTCTGTTTAGCTGTTCTTTAGTACCAGAATATATGGTTGTTATGGTGTAGACTGTATCACATTTTCAGAGACTGTAGAATTAACTTGCAGTTGAGATAGGACTGGTATTTGCTTTACTCCATTTAGAATTTCAGCCTGGATTAGTTCTTTTTTTAGTTCTTCAATTTTCTTTTTCAATTTAGCATTCTCAACTCTCAGTTTCTTCTATTCTATTCTATTATTCTATTCTATTCTATTCTATTCTATTCTATTCTATTCTATTCTATTCTATTCTATTCTATTC
>NW_006400080.1:2346314-2349555 GCF_000299155.1 Elephantulus edwardii | reverse complement strand
CTATTCTATTCTATTCTATTCTATTCTATTCTATTCTATTCTATTCTATTCTATTCTATTCTATTCCATTCTATTCTATCAAAGTTGTCTGCAAAACTGCTTTCTCCTTAAGAAGGGTAACTTGCTGCTTGAGATACTCCATGATTTGGTCTGCTTCTGCTCCCTTCTGTTCCAGTCATTTCAGAACAGCATCATTGGTTGCCATTTTTGGGGAAAAAAAAGGCTGATAACCATGAAGGAAGAGCCTAGGATTCAGGATAGCTATGACCTCACGTAGCCGATGACAATAATGTTTTAAATAGAGAACACAACATCTGGATATGCTCTCACAAGCAGAGTATTATGGACTAAACTAGGCAAGAGTGAGCTAATATGCAAAATGATCTTTCTGTTTGCAAACAGCACATGACCACAAATGGTGTGAACAGTAACCCTTACTGAAGGAGCAGGTCAACTGCTAGTCAGTATCTGGTTAATCAAGAGTTGGATGTTTTGGTTCCCCCCCCCCTTTATATGTGTCAGTAGCTGGTTAATCAAGAGGGTTTTTTTTTTACTTTTTATGTGTCAGTTCTTAAAATACATGTGTAGGTTTTGTGCTGTTTTGGTAAGACAATCCGTTTGATTTCTGTTATTTTATATTGAGGTTTTTGTTTTTTTATTTTTGTTTTGCCCTGATTGTTTAGGGTGCTATGTCTTAAGCAGCATACATATATTTTTTTGAGTGCATAATTCTGAACTTTTAAGTCATCATCAAAGTTGATTGATTTGATGAACATAGACCATTAAACAAAGATACATTTTTTTAGTTACTTACTCTGAACATATTTATAATTTTGAGTAAAGAAGAAACAGCCATTATTCACAGCTTTAAGTTCATGTTCATAAAAATGTATATATCTTTCTGAATTTAGACTTAAAAGAATTATCTGCTTTTGAAAGGAATGTTTTGCTTCTCATAAATCATGTGTCTTAAATTTTTTTATTCATCAGCGCACAGAGGGGCTCACAGCGCCGCTGCCTCGCTGCCCCAGGCCCATCGCCCAGGCGCGGCCCCTGAGGGGGTATGTCATACAAGTCCAACTTAAACGCGCACATGCCCAACGCTGCCCTCAACGCGGCTGGGAGTGTCCACTCTCCATCCCCCAGTATGGCCACGTCCTCCCAGCACTGCCAGCTGCTGAGTGACTAAGGGCCACTGTCCCTCAGGTACACCCAGGGAACTGGGAACAGCCAGGTGCCACAGAGCAAGTACACAGAGCTGCTGGCCATCATTGAGGAGCTGGGCAAGGATATCAGGGCCACCTACAAGGGCAGCAAGAGAGCCATGGAGTGGCTGAAGGGGAGGCAGGGGAGGCATCATTCACTCCAGTGGTCTGATCCAAGGAGTGCTTGGAGGAGATCAAACGCAAAGCCAGATCCTAGCCTCGCTGGCTCTCGGGATTGTCCATCTCTTCCCAGGATGAGAAGTGCCCACTCAATCTCCCCTGTTTTCTTTGTTTTCAAAGTGGCAACTCTCCCTGTTTCTTTCTTTCTCTTTCCCATTTCCCCTCTCTGGCCCCTTCATCTTTTACTTGGATTATCTGTGTCTTTTATTTCCTTTACTTCATTAGCTTTGCTAGTGGTTTGTTGATTTTATTGACTTTTTGAAGCACCAACTCCTCGTTTGGTTGATGGTTTCAATTTTTTTCTATTTTCTATTTCATTTATTTCTGCTCTAATTTTTAGAATTTCCTTTTTTTAGAAGGTGTTGGATTTTCTTCCTATTCATTTTCAACATTTTGGAGATGTTGGGCTAAAAAGCCAGTTATCATTTTTTCTT
Organism: Elephantulus edwardii; assembly: GCF_000299155.1. Taxonomy (NCBI): domain Eukaryota; kingdom Metazoa; phylum Chordata; class Mammalia; order Macroscelidea; family Macroscelididae; genus Elephantulus; species Elephantulus edwardii. Next base: position 2,347,736 of record NW_006400080.1, on the reverse strand, counting down.
CCTCTTTGATGCGTTTGCTTATTGCAATAAATTTACCTCTAATTATTGCTTTGGCTGTTTCCCATAGATTTTTGGTAAGTTGTGTTTTAATTATCATTTGTTTCAAGAAACTTCTTTTAATTTTTTATTTCTTCTAATACCTACTTGTGTTCAAACAAGGTGTTGGTCAGCTTCCCAATTTATGGGTTCCCCCTCCCCCCCCCCGCCTCCTTTATCTTCTTGTCATTAATTTCTAATTTTGTAGCATTGTGGTCTGAGAAGATGCTTTGAATTATTTCTATGTTTTTTAATTGACTGATACTTCTTTGTGACCTATTCTGGAGAATGTTTCATGCACATTGGAGAAGAAGGCATACTACCTTCTTGGGGGAGCATTAACTTATATCTATCAGATCTAGTTGGTGTATAGTGTGGTTTAATTTTTCAACATCTTTGTTGAGTTTCTTTCTGGTAATTCTACCTTTTCTTGAGAGTGGTCTATTGAAGTCTTCTACTACTGTTCTGGTGGTGTCCATTTCTTTTTCCAGTTCTGTTAATGTTTGTTTTGTATTTTTTGCAGCTCTATTATTTGGTCCATAGATATTTATTGTGATTATGTCTGCTTGTTCTGTTGACACTTTAAACCTTATGTAGGGACCTTTCTTGTCCTTTATAGTGACTTTTTCGTGGAAATCTATTTTACCAGAGATTAATATCACTACTCCTGCTTTTGTCTGGTTGCCATTTGCTTGGTCTATTTTTGTCCACCCTTTCATTTTTAGTCTTTTTTTACCTTCACTTTTCAGCTGTGTCTCTTGTAGACAGCATACTGATGTGTTTTGGATTTTTATCCAATCAGATACTCTTTCTCTCTCCACTGGTGCATTTAAACTATTCATATTCAGTGCATTTTATTTTTATATTAATGATTTTTAATGTAACATAATAATATATATATTTACAGCATATTCTTTCCATTAATTTTCCTCCATTCATTCATTGCTGTGCATTTTCCACTCTCCCCACCCCTCCCCCCAGTTCATTTTTCTCTCTGAAGAATAAAAAATCTTTCATTATTATACAATTCCCCTCCAAAATTCACTGTCCACTTTAACATGCATTTCTTTTTCTGTAATCTTGTCTTGAAAATAATACCTAATCCTATATTCCTTTTAAACAGTCCTCTCCCTCATCTTGTTCAATGCAGTATAATTATTCCCTCTTTTCATAGGGCTCCCCCCCAACCCCAATGTCAGTCCTGTTTTACAACAGTGGCACTATGCAGTATTTGTCCTTTTGTGACTGAGATATTTCACTCAGCATAATGTCCTTCAGGGTCACCCCTTTTGTATAATATTTCATGAGTTCTTTGTTTTTCAATTCATTGCCCAATTTTCAGATGCATAAGAAACAATTAAAAATACCATGGCTTGGGTCAGATGC
>NW_006400080.1:2332309-2346214 GCF_000299155.1 Elephantulus edwardii | reverse complement strand
ATTCTAAACTTTTTATAAAGCTAAAAACCTAGACTAGCAACACAATATTGAAGAAAAAGAAAAGTAAAAGAAAAACTCTTTCATTGCCATGCAATCCCTACTCACAGTTCACTCTACTATGCAGCCTTCATTCTGGATTCCTGTCATGACAACAATACCTAATCATATATCCCTTTTAAACAGTCCTCTCCCTCATCTTTTTCAATGCAGTATAATTATTCCCTCTTTTCATAGGGCTCCCCCCCAACCCCAATGTCAGTCCTGTTTTACAACGGTGGCACTATGCAGTATTTGTCCTTTTGTGACTGAGATATTTCACTCAGCATAATGTCCTCCAGGGTCACCCATTTTGTATAATATTCCATAAGTTCTTTGCTTTTCAATGCAGCATAGTATTCCATTGTGTGAATATACCACAGTTTCTCTTTCCATTTGTTTGTTGATGTTCACTTGCATTGTTTCCAGCTCTTTGATACTGTGAACAATGCACCAATAAACATGGGTGTGCATATATCTGCTTGGGTGGAAGTCTAGTTCCTTTAGGGTTTATTCCCACTAGTGGGATTGCTGGGGCAAATGGTATTTCTATTTATAACTTTTTGAGAAAGCGCCTATTTGCAACTTTTTGAGAAAGTGTCATACTACCTTCTATAGTTGTTGCACCACTTTACACTTCCACCATCAGTGCATAAGGTTTCCATTTTCTCCATAACTTAGCTAGCATTTGCTGTTTGCTGCTATGTTGAATTTTGCTCTTCTTAATGGGGTAAGATGATAGCTCATAGTTGTTTTGTCAGTATAATTTTTAAGAGACAAGTTTATTGTTATCATTTTGGGGTGTGTGTGTGTGTTTATGTGTGTGTGTGTTGTTGCTGGTTAGTTTGGTCCATCATTTCTGTAGCATCTCTGTAAAAAGGACTTTCCTAAGTATTTCCTGCAACCCTGGTCTTGTTTTTACAAACTCTTTGGTTCTGCTTTTCTGAGAAAATTTTGATCCTTCCTTACATTTGATGGACAGTTTTTCTGGGGACAGTATTCTTGGTTGACAGTTGTATTTTCTGAGTGTTAGATATATGTTATTCCACAATCTGCTTGCTCAAATTGTCTCTGTTGAGAAATAGGCACTTAATCTTATTTGCTCTCCCTTATAGGTTACTCTTCATTTCTCCATAGCCGATTTCAGAATTCTCTCCTTATCTTTGGTTCTAACAAATCTGGCTATGATATATGCCTTGGGGTTTTTCTTTTGGGGTCTGTTCTTGAATATATATTTTCTCATTCTTCATTATGTATGGAAAGTCATCTTCTACTTAGTAACTCTTCTACAAGTTTCTCAGTTCCTTAACTTGCTTCTTCCTGTTCTGGAATTCTCATTGTGTGCATTTTATTCCTCTTTATGGGGTCCCACATTATTTTGTCTTCTTTTCCTTCCTTTTTGGGTCTGCATTTTTCCCCCTGGAAGATCAGTGCTGAGAATTCTGACTTCTATTTTGCTGGTTCTGTGTTCCATCTTCAACTCCACTCATATGTCCCTTCAATATGTTGACAGCTGTCTGAAACACTGGGCCTTGTATGCTGGACTGTGGTTTCTTGTTTTACCAGAGCTTCTAATGCCTCGTTTGTTTTATGTGCATTATCTTGGATTTTTTTTAAAGTTCCTTTTTGGCTTTTGTTTGTAAAGTCCTGTAATTCTTTGAGTATGTTTCTCACCCATTGAAAATATTCAATTATTATTATTATTTTTTTAAGTCTGTGTCAGAAATTTCCATCAGAGTTTCTGGTTTCAGGAAATCCATTGATTCTGTGCTATGCTCACTGTTTTTGGGTGACATCTTCTTTTGGTTTTGTGCAGGGAGTGAGATAGTATGCTTTTTCCATGTCATTGCTGTGGTTAAGGATTTTTTTTAATGTTTGAGGTCTTAGCAGGCCTTTAGTCTGATAACCTTGGCTCAGGAGCTCACTGCTCCAGAGGAGGTTAAGGACAGCTCACCCTGCACGAATTTTTCTCTGATCCTTTTACCCAACGGAAATCTTGCTTAGGGAGAGTATGGCCTGTGAATTAACAGCATTCTTGACAAGGCAACTGCCACAGTTAGACTGGGTTGAAAGAGTTGCAGCTCCAATACTGGCTCTGGGTGGGGGAAGGAAATGGCTTCACCTGTGATATGGGTGCTCCTGGAATAGGCAGCAGGTCTAGTGCTCTGTCAGGAATGAGGTCCTGACCACACTTGAATTGTAACCTTTCTACCCACCAGGCAGTGGTTTTGTTGACAGCAAGGTTGTGAGTGCACCTGGGCTGGGCTGCAGATGCCAGACACAAAACAGTCTTTGGTATTGCAATGAGTATGGTGGTGATGTTTTGATCTGACATTTTGACCTCTTATTCATAGGGTTTTCAGGAGTTAAAGTTAAATCTATGTAGCTAACAATAACACTCTTGAACAAAATTCTACAAGGGAATTACCTTGTCTTGCTTATGTTCTCTGTGCACAAAATAATGGCAAATACTGAATAATGAACAAATGGTAAGTCTCAACCACTTGAACAGAATTCATTCTCAAAGTGCAGAACCCAGCACAAAACAATCTTATGAGGAACAAATGAAAAGATATCCAACTGTCTAGCTCATCGAGACATTGGTATTGATGGGATGGGGAAGACTGGGATGGTAAGTAATAGGGACTTATCCAAAATCTTCGTAACATGCACACAGTTTGGCACAAGTTCAAATTAACATGAGTGCATCCCAAATGGAGAAATAATGGTGTCATTTAACATTTATTTAATTCTTTTTTATATACATATTGGAAAGCTTCCACATAGCATTTCTTCCATGGCATATGTGAAACTCACATGAAAATGTATACTTAAAAAATAGGTTAACGTGTGACTCTCTATACTATAAAAGAACTCTTTGAAGTACAGAAGGACTAGCAGCAGGGTTCCTACAAATAGCATCTCTCATGGTCTATGATAGACCATTAACTACTTGACCAAAATGCCATAGCATAAAGCAGCTTAAAGACAACTGGTCAGCAGAGTCACAGAGTAGAAGATGAAATGTGAAGACAGAGTATCTCTGAAATGGTACATGAACTCAACAAGGGGAGAACTCACTCACACACTTCAGAAGAGAGCATGTGTATGATGGGCTGTACACCTATGTGCTCATGTTGAACCGACAGAAGCTCTCACCAGTCTAGATGGCTAAGATCTGTCCTGTACTGGGTCATAGCTCCCTTTAGTTGTGCTTTAATTAAGAGGTAAACTGATTAAAACAGCAGATGTTTCTAGCCCCAGGACCTGGGCGCAGTTATATCAAGCAGATGGTCCCAAGCAAGGGATCACCCTTTAATAAAGAAGCATTTGCAATTCATGAGCATTCATGATGTCCATTTCTCTCATTCTCCAATGTTCTGCCTGTCAGGGGTCCCATTGTGTGGCCAGAGAGCATGATGAATTAGGCAAACCCCTTCTGGTTTGGCACTTAGTCTTACTCTGATGAAAATTAAATGTATTCTTTTGCAGAAGATAGGGAGATTTGAATCTCTAGAGTGGAGAAGTCCCCTGCCCTCTCCCTTATCAGCCTGGGGTCTGGCTGAGTGTCATTATTTATGTCACAGGGCCTGCTCAGGATGTGACTCAGCCTCAAGAACCCAGCATTATGAAAAAACTTAGCTGCTCCTCCATTAAATCCCCCAGGTTAAAAAAAATTGTGTTGCACATATGCATAAGAATGTATGCAATTTCTACAATTCAGGGACCCTATAAAGCACAGCTTAATCTGACATATACGATTGAGTGATGCTTCAAGTTGTTCAACATTTTCATTATCATTTCCAAATAATTTCATCCTCATTAATATAAACTCAATAGTCCCTAGGCAAACTGGCCCCCTTCCCCTCTCCTTTCTATTCCTGGTAACCACTAATAATAATTTTATATATTTCTTTATTTCATATAAGTGAGTCTTCCTCCAATCTTGATGCCACAATCCTCCTCATAAAGCCCTGCTTCCCAAATGATCTGTTCTGCATACAGATTGAAAAGGTATGGGGACAGGATGCGTCCCTGCCGCACTCCTTTCCTGATTTGAACCATTCAGTGTTTCCTTCCTCTGTTCTGGGGACTGCTTCATGGTCCAAATATGGGTTTCAAGATCATCAAGATTAGAGGAAGACTCATTAATAACCTCCAAAATGCAGATGACAAAACCTTGCTTGTTTAAAATGAAGAAGACCTGAAAGACTTGCTATGTCAAGGACTGTAGTCTTCAATATAGATTGAAGCTCAACATCAAAAAGGCAAAGATTCTCACCACAGGGCTAATTGGCAGCACCATATTAGATAGAGAAGAGATTAAGGCTGTTAGTAATTACAGCTTGTTCAGCTCCACAATCAACACTCTTTAACACCAGCAGTCAGGAAATCAAAAGATGAATTGTGTTGGGAAAATCTGCTGTCATGGACTTCTCTAGAGTGTTGAAGATAAACTATATCAGTCTAGATACAAAGATGTGCCTAATCCAGGCCAATGGCTTCTTACTTACTTGTTAAGCTTCAGAGAGTTTGACAATGATTAAGGATGACAGAAGAAGAATAGATACCTTAGAAGTTATGGTACTGGAGAAGAGTCTTGAACATACCATGGATTGCCAAGAAAGCAAATAGGTCTGCCTTGGAGAGGGTGAAACCAAGTCTCTCCTTAGAGGTTAGGGTTTTGAAGCTCTGCCTCACTTACTTTGGGCACATGACCTGGAAGATCAGTCCTTGGAGAAGGACATCATTCTCGGAAGAGGTGGGCAGAGAGCACAGGAGAGGGAGACCCTGGATAAAATAGACTGATACAGTAACTGGGGCAATCGGGATTGGTGTGTCAAAATTAGTGAGTCTGGCTCAGGACAGAGAAGTGTTCAAAGCTGCTGGACATAGGGTAATACACTGTACAATGCTGTACATTGCAGGCAATTCAATAGAACATAACAACAATAACATACTATATGAAAGGTTTGGAACCAGGAGTGGCATGCACTTCCTAAATAACATGCCTCCAGAAACTCTATGATCTTCAGTAAATGTCGATAGTTGTAGAGGTGCTTCAGGCCTTTTTCATAGAGTCGTTAAAAGTGGTGCTCAACTCGAAGGCAATCAATAACAACACATAAGTGAGATCGTATAGTAGTTGCTCTTTGAAACTTATTTCTGAATAAGTTTTTACTTCTTTTTTCTTAAAACATGATATTTTCAACAGTCATCTACACTATGATATACCTCACAAATTCTTTTTCTATAAAGAATGAAGTTGTTGTTGTTGTTGTTGTAGTTGTTTTTGTGTTCTGTCAAGTCAGAATTGGTCCATAACTGACCCTCTGGTGGGTTTTCAGAGGCAGTTAATGTATGGGAGGAGACTGACCATCCTTCTCCCAGGGAGTCGCGGATGGATTCAAACCACAGGCCTGGGAGTTGCAGTGCAATTTCTTACCACTAAGCCACCAGAGGTTCAGAATGAAGACTTAACTTTATTCCCCTGTGTGTCTATTAGTTCATCTGCTGCTGCTGATTCCTGAAATTTCACCTTGCGATTGGCCCTGGTCAGATCTGGAGATAATTTTGATCCTCTCCTGCTCTGTATGTAGAACAAATGGTTGTGACTTGTTATCATTGTTGTTATGTGTCATAAAGTCGACAGTGACTCAATGACCATATGCACAATAACTCTGCACCCTGTCCTATCCTGAGCCAATCTCACCGTCTCCAACATAGCTATCACCATCTGGCCAATTACTGTGTCAATCCATCTCATCCATAGTCTTCCTCTCCTAAGCTGTCACCCTTCCAAGGATGAAGTCCTTCTGAAAGTTGAAAGAATTGCACTGCCAACACAAAGATACAAGGTTTGAATCTATCAGCCACTCTGCAGGAGAAAGATAGGCACTTTCATCCTGTGTGGTCTACTACCCTTGAACATCTGCTAGAGGGTCAGCTATAGGTTGGTTCTAACTCAATAGACGGTACACAACAACTAACCTAAAGGTTAACTGTTTGAATATATTCAGAAGAAAGGTCTGGTGACCTGTGTCCATAAAGAGTATTCTTGTTAAGAGTCCACCAAGTCAATGCTGACTCGGCAACCTCGTAAGGATCAGAGTCAACCTCCTAGGGCTTGGCTCTACTTTGTACCTCTTGAGGGCACATGAGCTAAAATTGACTTGATGGATTTGGTTTGACCCTTTTGTGATGGCAGAAATTGTGAGATTTTAAATACTCCACCAAAATCTAGGGTTCAATGAAGTTTCTTTATTAAATACACAGGTCAAGAATGTCAGCTACTGCCCTAATCATTCTGATCCTGAAGGGAAGAAAAGATTGGGTTTATATACAGAGATTGGGCATGGGAGTTACACAACGTTCATTGTCGTTGACAATTGAGATTTTTTTTCCCAGTTGGGAGCTGTTATTGTTTCTGAATTTTCATGGGGGTCCAGGGCCCAGGCCAGATACAGGATGTAGTCAGGGAGTAGTAACCAAGCTAGGTCAGTTTGTATTAAAAACCAAAAACTCAGCAAAAAACATTATTGTTAAACTTATTGAGGCATATGTTCAAGCATGACTCATAGCAACCCTATGAACAAAAAGGTCTGAAGCCTTTCTATGACTAGCGTCATTTCTCTAAGTTCATAGAGTTTCCAGAGGTATGTGGTTTAGGAAGTGGATGCCACTCCTGCTTCCAATATTGAAGTATACATTTCTTCAAATGGCTGTCAGAACAAAACTAAAACTCATGGTTGCTGTGATGGTGAGCACTGTGACACTGATGTGCCAAATGTGGTAATGGTTACCCATGGTGGACAGTATTTGCTGGAGCTTCCTGACTAAAACAAGCCTGGACTTCCGAAATGGCTTGCCTCTGGAAACTATGTATGAACAGTGCTCAGACCTTTCATTCATAGGGTCGTTATGAGTCATTTAAAACTCGATGGCACCTAACAACAACAACAATGTTAACATAAAAAATAGCTTCTCTAACGCTTATCATATAAGCTGCCACTACACTTTGGAGGATTTGCAGATAGAGGTTTCAGGAAAGATTGTAATCTGAAGATAGGATATTCTTACCAGACATTTGAAGACTTGGACTCTGCTCTTAATGCTCCTCATGACCCAGGTACAATTAGAAGAAGAAAAAAAAAAGCCAATTAATCAATCACTTTTCCTTGTTTTTTAATCTAGTCAATAAAGTGCTACTTTGGGTCTGCTCTGGGAATGTCACTTGTGTAAGGGGTCATGATAAAATTTCCTTTTCTTATCCTACAACAGCAAGGAGATTCAAATATACATTATTGGGGAAAAAATTGAAACCAAGAAAATAATAGACATTATGTCAACTAACTGGATTTGAGCACTTCTGGATATTGGTTGGAGGGTTAGTTCACAATTACCTTTGGGGGGAAAAAGTGTGCCATTGCAATTTATTAAAGGTAACCTCTGAAAACCCTACAGTTTTGCTATGACACTCCTGGGCTCACCAGGAAATGAGCTGAAGTCATCTTGAGGACTTACAGTTGAGAGTTCTTCCCTATATTAAAGCCTGTATCTGTAAATGATAGCCAGTATTTCATATGAAGTCAGTTTGAGGTACAAAGCTGCGCTGCACTCTCAAAAACATGTGTCTTGAGACCACCAGCTGCTCTGCAGCAGAAGAATGGGCAATCTACTTCCGTGAGGTTAACTGTCTCTGAAAAGCAGCCAGAAGGGCAGCTATGGGTCAGTTTTGACTCAGTGACACATAACAACAACAAATGCAAGTTCTTATTCTGTTTATTAATGAAAATACCAAGGAAAAGGCACAAAAGGAAACAGGATAAGGGACTGATCCTGCCATTGGGTGCCTTTCTTCTGTTTGTTTCTGTTCTAGCACCTCTTCCTTCCTCATGGGACCCTCTACCTGCCCCCCACTTCCTATTTCTCAGTTCCCTAGAATCTTCTGGGAACCCTTGAGTAAAAGATGGCCTCTAAAGTCTTCATTTTTGCAATGGTCCAGCTAGGGCAGGTTAACCACTCTTCTCTTACCATTTTATTCAGAGGCTACTCTGCTTAGCTTTGTTTGGCTTCTATCTGAAAAACTCTCAGGTGTACTAATCTAATCTAAGGAATCAGTATGTAGCACAGTCTGGCTTACTACGTTCACTTTATTTTCACATGTCTCTAATATATGGTATGTCACTGAGTTAATTAAAAAAAAACAACTAACAATCCAAGATGAGCTCTCAGAAAACAACCTACCAATTATAAGTATAATCCAAAGGTCAAGTTCTGTTAAAACAGAAATACCACAAGTGAGTGGTTTAACAAATGTAAGTTTAATTTCTCAGTTTTGCTGTTGTTGTTGTTGTTGATGTGTGCCTTTGAGTCAGAACCAAATAAAAACCGAATTTCCATTCCATTTTCAGAGGCTATAAATTGCACGGGGTGGGGGGACCTGCTCACTTTTCACCCCTGGAGCACTTAGTGGATGAACCATTTGCTTCTTGGTTGACAGTGCAACTCCTTCCTACCAAGCCGTGAGAGCTCCCTCCAACCAGTTAGGAGGACAGAAGTCTAAATTTAACTGGACCACTGACTCTGCTCCTTTGGACTAAGGCCCCATCTCTCACTTGTCTATTTTCGGTACCCTCTTCTGTGATCTTCATGAAGCATGACATCTGTCTTCTCCCTCATCTCTGTTACTCTCTTGATTGTTTAATGAATCTCTTTACATCTCTAAAGAGATTAAATTAAAACATATCCTATACCTAATTCTCTAGCAATGGCATCCTCTGGGGTCCCTTTCTTGTCTTCCCAGGGTATGTGAAGTGAGGGGATGGGGAAAGCTCTGCCTCTCTCCCCTCCCTGAGTCCCAAAACTACTTTTCTGGCAATGGCGTCATCCTCAGGGTTCCCTTTCCCGTCTTCCCAGAGTACCAGAGGTGAGGCAGGGGATGAGAAAAGCGCTGCCTCTCTCCCCTCCCTGTATCCATATGCATACAAGGAAGTCCAGTGAATACCACTATCATTCAAATATACGCACCAACAACTAGAGGCAAAGAGGAGGAAATATAAGATTTCTACCAACTTTTGTAGTCAGAAACTGATCAAACATGCAATCAAGATGCATTAATAATAATGGGTGACTGGAATGCAAAAGTTGGGAACAGGGAAGAAGGATCAGTAGCTGGAAAACACGGGCTTGGTGAGAGAAATGAGGCTGGAGATAGAATGAAAGAGTTCTGCACATAAACGCAGGCTGTAACATGTACCTCACCTGATGCATAGGAATCAAATAGATTACATTTGTGGAAAGACTTGCTGGAGAAGCTCAATATCAGCAATGAAATTGGGTGCTGACTGTGGGACAGACCACCAACTACTCATATGCAAGTTCAAGCTGAAGTTGAGGAAAATTAAATCAAGTCCATGGGAACCAAGATTTGACCTTAAGTCTGTCCCACTCGAATTTCAAAACCATCTCAGGAAAAGATTTGAGGCCCTGAGCACCAATGAGCGTAGACCAAATGATCTCTGGGAAGATATCAAGAAAATTGTCCATGAAGAATGCAAAAGATCATTACAAAGGCTGAAGAAGAAAAAAAGACCAAGATGGATGTCTGATAAGACTCTGAATATTGCATTAGAGCACCGAGAAGCCAAAGCTAAAGGAAGAAATCAAGAAATCAAAGAGCTGAACAGAAAATTTCAAAAGGCAGCTCGGGACAACAAAGCAAGATACTATAATGAAATGTGCAGAGAGAGAGCTGGAGTCAGAAAATCAAAAGGGCCAAACTTGCTCAGCGTTTCTTAAGCTGAAGGAGTTGAAAAATAAATTCAAGCCATGGGTGGCAATACTTAAAGATAGTTTGGGCAGAATGTTGAATGATCAAGGAAGTATCAAAAGAAATAAGGAGTACACAGAGTCACTGTATCAGAAGGAAATGGCTGACACAGGAATTTCATTAAATAACATATTAGCAAGAGCCTATGGTGATTGAGGAGGAAGTTCAAGTTGCTCTGAAGGAACTGGTAAAAAACAAGGCTCCAGGAGTTGACAGCATACCAATTGATTTATTTCAACAAACAGACGCTGCCCTGGATGTGCTCACTAAGTTGTGCCAGGAAATCTGAAGGACAGCCAGCTGGCCAACTGACTGGAAGAGATCGATATTTCTTCCCATTCCAAAGACAGGTGACCCAACAGTGTGTGGAAATTATAGAACAATATCATATGCAAGCAAGATTCTGCTGAAAATTATCCAAAATTTTGGAACAATATGTCAACAGAGAATTGCCAGATGTGCAGGGTGGATTTAGAAGAGGTCGAGGTACTAGGAATATTATAGCTAATGTTACATGGATCTTGGCAGAAAGCAAGGAATACCAAAAAAATATCTATCTGTGCTTCATTGACTATGCAAAGGCTTTTTGACTGTGTAGATCACAACAAGCTATGGCTGACTCTGAGAAGAATAGGACTCCCAGAACATTTGATTGTGCTAATGTGAAACCTGTACTTGGACCAAGAGGCAGTCATCAGAACAGAGCAAGGAGACACTACATGGTTCAAAATAAAGAAGGGGGTCTGTCAGGGATGTATTTTGTCTCTATACCTTTTCAATCTATATGTAGAACAGATCATCCAAGACGCTGGGATTTAGGAGGAGGAATGTGGCATCAGGATTGATGGAAGTATCATCAACATCCTACGTTATGTGGATGACACAACCCTGCTTGCTGAAACTGAAGAGAACCTGAAGCACTTGCTGCAGAAGGTCAAGGACTGTAGCCTTCAATATGGATTGAAGCTCAACATCAAGAAAACAGAGATTCTCACCACTGGGCCAATTGGCAGCATCAGCATGGATGGTGAAGAGACTGAGATAGTTTACAGTTTTAGTTTACTTGGTTCCACAGTCAGCACTCCTGGTAACAGCAGTCAAGAAATCAGGAGACGAATTGCATTGGGAAAGTCAGCTGTGACGGGCCTCTTAAGAGTCCTGAAGAGCAACGATGTCAGGCTGGAGACTAAGGTGCACCTGATCCAGGGTGTAGTCTTTGCAATTAAGTGCTATGAATCTGAGAGTTGGACAGTGAATAGGTATGACAGAAAGAGAATTGATGCCTTTGAGTTGTGGTGCTGGAGAAGAGTGTTGAATATACCATGGACTGCTAGAAGAACAATGAGGTTTGTCCTGGAGAGGGTGAATGCTCCTTGGGGTCTAGGATTCTGAAGCTTTGTCTGACATACTTTGGGCAGTTGCAAAAAGAGCTGGTACTTGCAGAGGGACATCATGTTTGGGATAGTGGAGGGACAGCACAGGATAGGAAGACCCTTGATGAGCTGGATCAGTTCTGTGAGTGGAGTGATGGGAATGAGTGTGCTTGAGACCGCGGGGTTGGAACAGGATAGAACGGCATTTAGGGCTCTTGTACATAGGGTCTCTAGGAGTCGCAGGCAATTCGATGGCACATAACAACAATAACAACAACAATACCTAATACTGTCTTATAACAATGATTATAAACACAGGTATTTTGTTGTAGTTCTCGGGTGCCAAAAGTCGACTCTGACACAAAGTAGCCCTCTGCATAACAGACGGCACTGTGTACTAACCTACTCCATCCTCATAGTCACCACTGTGTCTAAACCCACTGGTGTAGCCACTGGTTCAGTCCACTTCACTGAGGGTCTTCAGCTCTTTCACTGACTTTCCCTCTTTTCTAACTACCATTTGTTTTCCCAAGGTACTTCCTGACAACATGCCCTGGGTATGTGAGCCAAAGTGTCACAATCTTTGCTTCACAGCAACACTCTGATTGCACTGTTTCCAAGCCAGATCTGTTTGTTCATTTGGTAGTTGACTGACTCAGTCTTTCTTGCCAGCACCACAATTGAAAGGCTTTGATTTGCCAGTCTTTCTTATTCATTGTCCAACTTGACAAGTGTATGAAGCAATTGGAAAAAAACAAAGTATAGAAGTCAGGATTTGCAACACAATTCTGGAGGACACAAGTCAATCCATAACAAGCAAGGATTGGGCTTTCTTTTTTTTCCTTAGAAAAATGTTCCTTAAAGGAAAATTAGTACAAAAACACAAGAATTTTTTGTTAAGATTAAAGAGATGTTCTGTGCTGTTACGTTAACCTGACATCTTCATTCCTTAGGTAATAAATCAAGTGGTAGAGAAATCAAAGTGGTGGTGACTTTGGTCACTTTGGCTAGCCCTAGGCTGTATGTTCACTTCTGAACCAAAGACCTTAGGATTCATTTTAGACAGTTTTTGGGGACTTTAACTATAAAACAGTGGATATTTAAGGTTGATTATGGGTGTTATGTGTAACAGCAAAGTGTGGTCATGAAATTTAAATGTTGTTAGGTGTCATCAATTCATAGTAAGCCAATGAATAACAGGTCTAAACCCTGTCCTATCCTGTGCCATCCTTGGCATTGCTGACATGTTCAAGCCAAGTGCTACAGTCAACATGTCAATCCATCTGGCTGAGGGTTTGTTTTGTTTATTTCTAACGGAACCTCCAACTTTTCAAACATGATGTCCCTCTCCAAAGAACAGCCACTCTTAGCAACATGCTTGCAGTATGTGAGGTCAAGCTTTGTCATCTTTGCCTCCAAGAAGGACTCTGACTTTAATTTTTCCAAGATATATCTGTTTGTTCTTTTGGAGGCCCATGGGATTGTAAGTATTCTTTTCCAACATAACTCAAAAGCATCAATTCTTCTAATATCATCCTTATTTTATTGTCCAGCTCTCAGATGCGTAACAAATGATTCAGGTGCACCTTAATCCTGAAATTAATACCATTGTTTAATGTTGAGATGCAATCCATACTGAAGGCTGTATTCTTTGATTTTCTGCAGCAAGTGCTTCAAGTCTTCCTCACTTTTAGCAGGCAAAGTGGTGTTACCTGCATAACACAGATTATGTATAAGTCTTCCTCTAACCTGATGTCACATTCTTCTTCACAGAGTCCATGGTCTTGAATAATTTGCTCAGCATACAGACTGAATAGTTGTGGAAAGAAGATATCATCCTATTGTGCATCTTTCCTACCTTTGAACCATGTAATGTTTCCTTCCCCTGTTTGACAACAGCTTCTTGATGTAGGTATAGGTTTTGAATGAACACAATTAAGTGTTCGGGGATTCCCAATCTTCTCAATGTCAGCCTTGATTTATTATACTCCATACAATCAACTACCTTTACACAGTCAATGAAGCATAAATAGACATTCTTCTGGCATTCTCAGCTTTCAACCAGGATCTTTCTGACAGCAGCAGTCTCATCCCGGTGCAACGGCTTCTTCTAAATCCAGCCTGAACTGAAGTTCTCTATTAGTGTACTATTGTGGCTGGTTTTTAATGATCTTCAGCAATGTTTTGCTTGTATGTGAAATTAATGATATTGTTATAAATTTAAATATGGTAACTGACTTAAAGGGTCTAACATGGGTCTTGAGACAAGATATATAGGCTCAGTGAATACTAAGTTTATCCAACTGTCCTCTTGTTATGTTGTTATCTATTCAGAGATATTTGTTGACAAGTAGAGTAGGAAATATTGAGTACAAGATAGAATTAATATATATCAAGTGGAATATGAAAAAATATTTTTATTGACTACATTTAAGAATGATAAGCAAAATCATACGTAGATTGTTGTTGTTGTTATGTGCCATCGAGTCGCTTGCGACTCATGGCTATCCTATGTACAAGACCTCTAAATGCTGTTCTATCCTGTGCCAACCTAGCCATCTCAAACGCACTTATTCCCACTGCTCCAGTCACAGAATCGATCCATCTCACCAAAGGTCTTGCTCTCCTTCGCTTCCCCTCCACTCTGCCAAACATGATGTCCCT
>NW_006400080.1:2328208-2330214 GCF_000299155.1 Elephantulus edwardii | reverse complement strand
CCAAGATGGATGTCAGATGAGACTCTGAATATTGCATTAGAGCGCCGAGAAGCCAAAGCTAAAGGAAGAAACCAAGAAATCAAAGAGCTAAACAGAAAATTTCAAAAGGCAGCCCGGGACGACAAAACAAGGTACTATAATGAAATGTGAAGAGAGCTGGAGTCAGAAAATCAAAAGGGCCGAACTCGCTCAGTGTTTCTTAAGCTGAAGGAGCTGAAAAACAAAATATGTAGATTAGAGCTATGTAATAGTTCCATATGCCCTATTTTGGATGTAAATTACAAAAATTTAGCTCAAAATAGTTTTTATAATGAGACAGTGAACTTACTAGAATTTGCAACTTGAAAGTCTGAAAAAATTGGTAAGACATTAGACACATATTGGACAACAGAGACTAAAATCCTTGTTAGAATCTTCTCTGATTTTCTTGGAAATTCTTATCTCTGTTTAGAAACCTCCTCAGACACATTTCCTTTCCATGGCTGTGTAATGATTTCCAGCTGATGTGCTCTCAGAGAAACAGAGAGAGAGCGTATCTAGGGCTCCTTTAAATACAAGTTCTGAGTAGGATTGATTATCTGGACCTGGGTCATGTATTGTCTTCTTGACCTATGTGGATGTGTGACTGGAAAACAGATTGGTCTGTTCTGGGTCATGTGCTTACTTCTGTCTTGATGGGAATGAAGTTAGTCCCACTAAACTACATGGACTGAAGAACAAAGAAACTATTACCTATAGAAGGGTATTGGTCAGACAGAATTATATGTGAACTAGTACACATGATAGATTACAATTAAATAAAAATGGCAGATTAGTAACTTATGTTTAACTTCTTTACGCATCCTTAAGTTTCATGGAGATAATAAAATTAATCTAAAGTTAGAGAAAAACTACATCCACATAACATGCAACCATAAATTAAAAACCTTGAGATATTTAACTTCTTATTATTCTAGTAGGACAACTGATACATGTTTTGCATGTACAAAAGGACAACTCATTTAAATAATTAGTGCAAACATCCTTTATATTTCATAATTTGTATAATAAATGACTGATGAAGAAGGTAGATATTAGGACATATAGTCATGATAGGATGAGATGCAAATATTATCTACACCTGTAAAAAAATTATGTTTTTGAAAGTCACACAGAAGCATGTACTCTGCATTGTCGAATCCTAGTATATATTTGATAAAGGCCGGCAACACTAGTTAGAGATACAACAACAAATTGTTTCTACCATTAAAATGTATTAGTGAGTTTTACAAGTGAATTTATCAAACACTCAGAGAAGCACTGTCACCAATTCTACATAAACTATTTCCAGAAATAGAGAAAGATGGAATTCTCCCACATTCATTCTATCAAGCAAATATATATCCTTGATACCAAAGCCAGGAAAGGACACAAACAAAATACAAAACTATAGGCCAATATCTCTTATGAACATAGATGCAAAAATCCTGAATAAAATACTGGCCAATAGAATTCAACGATACATCAAAGAAATAATTCACCATGACCAAGTGGGATTTATAACAGGTAAGCAAGGATGGTTCAACATAAGGAAAACAATCAATGTAATTCATCATATTAACAAAGCAAAGAAAAGGAACCACATGACCCTATCAGTTTATGCAGAAAAGGCCTTTGGCAAAATCCAACACCCTTTCCTGATTAAAACACTCAACACAATAGGATTAGAGGGGAATTTCTTCAACATAGTAAAAAGTATTTATGAAAACCCAAGAGCCAACATTATTCTTAACAGAGAAAGGTTAAAGGAATTCCTTTTAAGAACAGGAACTAGGCAAGGATGCCAATCTCACCTCTCTTATTCAATATTGTATTGGAAGTCATAGTGATAGCAATAAGACAAGAGAAGGAAATAAGAGGTATCCAAATTGGGAAAGAGGAGGTAAAATTCTCTCTCATGCAGATGATATGATAGTATACCTAGAAAACCCTAAGGACTCAGCAAGAAAACTATTGGACATAGTTGA
>NW_006400080.1:2325047-2326746 GCF_000299155.1 Elephantulus edwardii | reverse complement strand
TGTTCCAGTCGTTTTTTGATAATCTTCAGTAAAATCTTGCTCATGGATAGGAAGACTCAATATTGTGAAAATGGCAATACTACCAAAGGCAATTTACACATTTAATGCAATCTCAATACAAATACCAATACCAAATCCCATTCTTCAACGAGATGTAAAAGATTATATCCAGTTTCATTTGGAATGGAAAGAGGCTCTGAATAAGCAAAACACTCCTTAAAAGTAGAAAAAGGTAGGAGGCATCTCATTCCCTGATTTCAAATCCTACTACACTGTCACGGTGGTTAAAACAGCATGGTACTGGTACAATGACAGACACAGAGATCAATGGAATAGAATTAAGAATCCAGAAATCAGCCCATATACCTATGGTCAGGTGATTTTTGACAAGGAGATTAAATCAGTTAAGTAAGGAAACAACAGCCTTTTTAACAAATGGTGTTGGCAAAATTGGAAAAATATCTGCAGAAGATTCAAGCAAGATCACACCTCGCTCCATATACAAAAACCAACTCAAGGTGAATCATGGATCTAGGACTAAAACCAAGGACTATAAACATCATTAAAGAAAAGTTTGGAAGAACTCTAGTAGTCCTAATCCACAATAGAAACAGTCTTCCAAATATCCTGAAAAACCTACAACCAGGGGACGATAAAATAGATGAATGGGACCTTCTAAGAATCAAATCCCTATGCACATCCAAAAACTTCTCCAACAGGGTGAAAACGGAAGCCACAGACTGGGAAAAAGTATTTGGTAATGACATATCAGATAAGGGACTTAGATCTAGAATTTATAAAATACTGGAGCACCACAACAAGATAAAGGTAAATCCTATTGAAAAATGGGCACAGGATATGTATGAACAGACACTTCAGCAAAGAAGACATTCAGAAGGCCAACAGCTCATGAAGAAATGTTCAAAATCCCTAGCTCTAAGAGAGATGCAAATGAAAACAACTATGAGATATCATCTCACCCCAGTCAGAATAGCGAAATTTAACAGAACAGCACACAACAAATGCTGACGAGGTTGTGGAGAAACTGGAACCCTATTCAATGTTGGTGGGTGTGTAAAACGATGCAACCACTGAGGAAAACGGTGTGGCGCTTTCTCAAAAATTTGCAAATAGAGATACCATTTGATCCAGCAATTTCAATACTGGGAATATAACCTAATGAGACCATAATTGACATCCAAGCAGATATATGCATACCCATGCTTATCAAGGCTTTGTTCATAATAGCAAGGAGTTGGAAACAACGCAAGTGCCCATCAACAACGAATGGATAGAGAAGCTGTGGTATATTCACACAATGGAATACAACACTGCATTGAAAAACAAGGAACTCACACAATATTATTCAAAATGGGTGACCCTGCAGGACATTATGCTGAGTGAAATATCTCAGTCACAAAAGGACAATTACTGCATTGTGCCACTGTTGTAGAATGGGACTGACATCAGGGTTGGGGTAAGACTGAGAAAAACTGAATAAATTATGTATACTGCTTTAAAACAGATGAGGGAGAGAACAATTTAAAAGCAATATATGATAGGGTATTATCGTTACCACAAGAATCCAGAATTGTTACATAGTGGAGTGTACTCAGGGTGGTGGTGGTGGGGTGGGCTGCGGGAGGATTGTATACTAATGAAAGAATTTTTCTTTTACTTTTCAAAGAGAGGAGCAAAC